>NW_018229457.1:193885-194161 GCF_001263595.1 Phalaenopsis equestris | reverse complement strand
GCCACCAGAAAAGATCACTCCAGAAAAGATCACTTTTTTTTACCCTTTCTAGACCAAATGTTGGATAGATTGGCTGTGAATAAATATTATTACTTTTTAGATGGATATACCAGTTATCATCAAATTTTAATTGCTTTAGAGGATCAAGTGAAAACAACATTTATAAGCCCATATGGAACATTTGTTTTTTGTAGGATGCCTTTTTGGATTATACAATGTACCTGCAACATTTCAAAGATGCATGATGTCAATTTTTAGTAATTTTATAATTTTATA
>NW_018229457.1:180944-193804 GCF_001263595.1 Phalaenopsis equestris | reverse complement strand
TAGTTGAGTTATGTCTTAATAATAGAAAAGTTCTGGAAGTATGTGAAAAAGTCAACCTAGTATTAAATTGGTGTCAATGTCAATTTATGGTTGCAGGAGGTATTGTGCTTGGACACAAAATTTCTTAAAAAGGTATGGAGATAGATCCTACAAAAATCTAAGTTATAGAAAAATTATCACCACCTACTAATGTTAAACGGGTGAGAAATTTTCTAGGACATGTTGGTTTTTACAGGCACTACATGAAAAATTTTTCAAAAATAACTAAGCCACTATGCCAACTTTTAGAAAATGATAAAAAATTTGATTTTGATGAGGAATGTATAAAAGCATTTGAATTATTAAAGAAAAAAAATTAGTCACTGCACCTATAATAGTACCACCTGACTTGGAAAAACCATTTAAAATAATGTGCGATGCTAGTGATTATGCTATTGGGGTTGTATTAGGACAAAGGCATGACAAAGTTTTTAAAGTTATATATTATGCTAGTAAGACTCTAAATGATGCTCAAATTAATTATACTACTACTGAAGGAGAATTATTAGCTATTGTTTATGTCTTTGATAAACTTAGACCTTATTTAATTGGAACTAAATGTACAACGCATACAAATCATTCTGCTATTAAATACTTAATGCAAAAGAAGGATGCTAAACCAAGATTAATTAGATGGATACTTCTATTTTGATTTTACTGTGATTGATAAAAAGGGAAATGATAATCAAATAGCTGATCATTTATCTAGGATAGAAATAGAAATATTAACTAATTTTACTAATGAAATTTTTAAAAATTTCCCTGATGAACAACTATATATTATTGATGAAATGGATGTACCATAATATGTTAATATAGTGAATTATATTGTAGTATTTTACCACCTGATTTGAAAAATCCACAATTAAAGAAATTTATATATGATTCAAAAGACTATTTTTGAGATGACTCATATTTATATGAACAATGTAAAGATGTAATTATTAGAAGATGTGTGCCTTATGAAGAAACTCAACAGATAATTGAAAGATGCTATGATTCTGAATTTGGAAAACATTTTAGAACAAATAGAACTGCATATAAGATTTTGCAAGTTGGATTTTATTGGCCTACTATTTTTAAAGATGTTAATGAATATATTAAAATGTGCGATAGATGTCAACGAGTAGAAAATATTTCTAGAAGACATGAAATGCCTCTAAATTACACATTGGAAGTTGAAATATTTGATGTGTAGGGATTAGATTTTATGGGACCATTTATGTCTTCTTTTGGAAACTTATGTCCAAATGGATTAAAGCTATTATTGTATCTAGATGTAATGCTCGGTGCGTTTCTAAAATTTTAACTAAAAATATTTTTATAAGATATAGAATGTCGAGAGTAATTATTACTAATGGATGATCTAATTTTAGGAATAAGAGAATCAAAAAATTAATTAAGAAATATGATATTATGCATATATGATCTACTGCTTATCATCCTCAAACTAGCGGTCTAGCAGAGACAACAAATCCTGAAATTAAACGTATTTTAGAAAAAGCTGTAAATCCTTATAAATTAGATTGGTTTGCTAGACTAGATACTGCATATGAGCATATAGAACTACTTATAAGACTCCTATAGGAATGTCCCCATACAGACTGATATTTGGAAAAATATGCCACTTACCAGTAGAATTAGAGTATAAAACATTTTGAGCTATTAAGGAATTTAATTTTAATCTAAAAGATGCTGGTGAGAAAAGATTATTGCAACTCAATGAACTTAAAAATTTTTGCACTAAATGAAGCATATGACAGTGCACAATGAAAATATGGCATGATCAAAAGATTATTAAAAAGAAGTTTGAACCTGAATAAGAAGTTCTATTATATAATACAAAATTAAGATTGTTTCCTAGAAAACTAAAATCCAGATGGTTAGGACCATTTAAAGTGATTAAAGTCTATCATTATGGAACTGTTGTTATTAAATATCCTAACACTAAAAATCTATTTAAAGTTAATGGGCATCTTCTGAAACATTATTATGAAGGGCACATACCTCAATTTAAAGAAGTTTTAATGTTAATTTTAATGTCTAAACAAATGGTGTGTCGGGCTGACAACGTTAAACCAAATGCTTTGTGGGAGGCAACCCATACATATATGTCTATGTATTACTATTTTGTTTGATAAGTGTCTTATATACTAGTAGATAATAATCCTACACAATTGCATTTATTATAAATTAAGTCAAATATTGGTATTGGTGAAAAAGTTGAAATTAAATTGAACGAAAAAATGAAAGTCGTTAAATTTTGGCCACTGGCGCCGACGGCGCCTAAGAGAACGGATTTCAGTGTCGACAATGCAAATCGGGAGTGCCGAAGGCGTCGAGAGCAGTTTGACAGTTTAGATTTGTCAGTTTAGATGACTTTTGGCGGACTTTGGCGGGATTTCGCTCCATAATAATCGTGAGGAGGTGTTTTTAAAGTCTTAAAAACTTCTTAGGACGCCTAGAAACTTCCCATTTTCGGATTCCATAGCTTTCAATTCCAGAAATACTTCAAGGTATGAATTTTTCAATAGAAGAAAGTTTATTAGTTTCGGCGTGCAAATGTTATATGATAAAGTTATTATGAAGAAGAGAATGATCAAGGAAAGAGGATTTGTTAATTGGATTGATCAATCCAAGTGCTCTGGTTGACAAGATCATTTTGCAAAGGCGATGAGAAGTCCTGTGTTACACTACCACTGCGGTTGTTATGCCTGTAGTGAAGGAGTTCTATGCAAATCTACATGGAATTACCCAAGGAGTTGTCTTCATACAAGGTAAAGTTGTACCATTTACTCTTGCGAGGATTAATTAATTGTATATGATAGTAAATGTTTCAATCTTTCATTATGCAAACTTCATTCCTACGCGAGATTTGATGCAAGATGTTTATAATTTTCTGACGGATGAAAGTGATATGTGGGAAGTACGAGATGAAGGATATATTTGTTTTCTTGCTTCATCACTTAATCCAATTTTGAAGCACTGAGATTTCTTTATTTGTGCAAAATTACTCCCTACTCTGAAGATTAGTAGAGTCACCAAGAAAAGTGTTATTTTAAACTACTGTATTCAAATGAAAAAACCTATTGATACAAGATCAATCATATTTAAATCGATTATGGGTATTATTATGAATGGGCCAATGATGGACTTGGGCATCCTTCTACAATTTTTCTTATTTGCAACCAATCCCAAGGGCCATATGAAAGTTAGGAAAAAGTTTTACTATCATGGGAGCCCATGATATCTATTGATGATCAGCATGTTGGTAATGGAAATGAAGCACTAAATGTTATTAATGTATGGAAATGAAGCACTAAATGTTATTATGGATCATTCTTCACATGCTTCAACTTCATTAATACCACCAACAGTAGAAAGTTTGCTTGCTTTGGAGAAAAAATTAAAGAAAATTGAAAGAAAACTTCAGAGTATTATGAATGCAGTAGGGGATCTTAAATACCTTTTTTATCACCTTAATTGGAGAATGAAAGAAAATTTTGATCATACTGGAACTTTTGAAGCAGGATTAGTTCGGATGTTTAAACAAAATGGGTGGATCGAAGAAAATTCGACAGATCAATTCCCGTACCGATCCTTTTATAACCTATATGTTCATTACTAATCCATGGGACATATTAAAGAAGGTGAAAGCACTGAAGATGAAGCGAAATGACTGAAAACTTTGGATTCTCTACTTGCTTAAGAATATTTATGTATTTGATGTACTTGTGTGGATTCGATTTGATTTGATTTGGTTTGGTTTGTTTTTTCTTTAGAATTATGAACTTTGATTATGTGTATAGTTTTGTGTCAGCGTTTAGTATTGTGGCTTGATTTTGACGCTGATTAGTTTGCTTAATAGGTGTGAATGTGTGATTTGTGAAATGTGTTTGTAAAAAGTGTATTTTCATATATAAAAGTTAGTTTGTTGTTGTTTGTGAATGTTTATTTGTGAATTATTGTTAGATAAAAATTTGTGTTTAAAAATACTAAAAAAACTTTGGAGTAAATTAAAAGGAAATTGAAAATTTGAAAACAAATCAAAATAATAAATTTCTGGCCTTCAGCGCCGACGATGGTGGCATGGGCGCCGACGACGCGTTCGACCCAAGAGCAGTAATGACCACTTTAATTTACAATTTTCACCGCAAAACCTCCATTTTTACCCCTAAAGTCACCTTCAACCTTTGGTTTTTACACTTAGGGCTTGATTTTGGTCAGATTTGAAACAATTTAGAGGCAAATGAACTTTGGATTTTATTTTCTCTAAGGAACAGCTACACCTTAAAGTAAAAATTTTTTATTTTCACCAAAGATTTTTCTCACATTGCCTAGATCCGAAAGTTTAGTTTTTTTCGAGAGATTTTGAGAAAATGCTTTGGTGAAAAACTTTTACTTAGTGGATTTAAGTTTAAAATGCTTTACATTTTGATTTTCAAAATTTTGGAATTTATTCTCAATTTTTTCTAGATTTCCTATGACACCTAGATCGAGCAAAAGAAAAATAGAATATGACGAGCAAAAGTTCGTTAGCTTTAAAGTTAGTGCTCGATTTCATAGCCTTTAAGAAAAGAAGAAAGTGATTCAGGATCAAAGTTTTAAAAATTTGGAAGGAGAAGTTGAACAATTGATTATCGCTCGACAGTGGGAAAACTTCTATTATTTTACTGTCAATGCGATAGCTGGGATAGTTATGGAGTTTTATGCCAACTTTCCGAAAGGTTCTGATGATTTTGTTTTTGTTCGGGGAAAAAGAACGGAGTTTACTCCAAGAAAAATAAATGAGTTTTATCAATTAGAAGATGTTTATAGATGTCATTATCATTTATTCTCTGCTACAAATGAGGCCTTATATGAGGTTATTTCTTGTCTGACTGGTGAGAAAAGGGCTTGTAAAGTAAAGAATGAAGTTAAAGTCAACTTTCCCCTTTTTATGTTAAATTTAGTATCTAAGGCCTGACATTATTTTATTTCTGAGAGGATGATTCCAACAAACCATCATAGTGAAGTGTCAAAGGATAGAGTCATCCTGAACTACTGTATTCAACAAGTGATGGATATAAATGTAGGCTCTATCATTTATATGAACACTTGATCTATTGCTTTGGGAGAGACCACTGGTGGATTGGCACACCCTGCTCTCATTTATACAGTTTGTCAGCATGCAGGAGTTGATTTTAGACCTGATGAGGAGAGGATTGAGCCTCAGAGATCGATTGGGCCTGCAAACATTAAAATTTATGAGTCCCATGTTGATTGAAGATCTAGAAGTAAGGCCAAGGATATTCCTTCTACTTATAGAACCACTACTTTTAGTGAGCCTACTTCAAGTGACACTAATAACAGGGAGTTATTGGGTCATATGATGATTCATCAGCGAGATATTTTGAGGATGGATCATAGGATTGAGAACATGAAGGCCAGAAATGCTCATATAGATGATCTGATTCGCCAAAAGTTTGAATATGATGCTGCTTATGATGATGCTTTAGTGAATTAACTGAGGGGTGATCTTATAGTTCAGTTCCCTATTCACCATGTTTATACTCCATATTAACAGCAGAAGTTGGATGTTGAAGATGAAGAAGATGATGACTGATGATCTTTTTGTTTGTTTATTTGTTTGTGTTATACTTTGTGATTGTATTGTTTGTTTTGTAATATTATTGACACTCTGTTGTTATGTTGTAATGCGTAAAACTATTTTTATTTTTAAAATTTAGTTTAGTTATGTTGTTAGTTTCAGCACTTTGTTATATGTATTATAATTAACTCTTTCTCAGCAAATTTTATATATATTATGTGAAATTTAATGTTTTAAGCCTTGTAGCCTTTCATATTAGCACCTGTAATATTTCAAAATTTATTTGTAAAAATCAGAATCTTCAACAAGTATGAATTTTCTTTATGTATTTAATGCTTTCTTTCACCCTTTTATTTTTAAAGTTCTTCATGTAAATCTTTTAAAAAAAAGTATGTTTGGGGGGGGTGGGAGAAAAAAAATCTTCAACAGAGACTACATATAAGATTTTATAATGTAGATTTTATTGGCCTACTCTATATAGTGATGTTAATACTTATGTAAAAAGATGTGCTCGATGTCTGTGTGTAGGCAATATTTTGATACACCAAAAATATATACATTTTTAGACCCACATTTTATACTTATTTTTGGTTATATTTCACCTTAATGGAAGGTATATTGATGTTTTCTTGCAGGTTGTTGATTATTATGACTTAAAACAAAAATGAAGCAAAAAAGATGGAATTTGGAGTAAAAAAGAAGTAATCAACACCGGCCGCGTCGACGACGCAGAATAACAGAAAAGTTGAAATTTTTACTCAGCGTCGAAGACGCCATAACTAGCGCCGACGGCGCCAAAGGCCGCCGCCGGCGCCAAAGGCGGTTCAACCCCCGTTTCTAGAAGATTTGATGTATTTGGAAAATTTTTTAAGAGATTTTGGATGCACTTCTTGGAGAACCGACCTTGGCCTTTATATGGGGCCAAAATTCATTAGGAAAGTGACTCCTTTTCACCATTCTTCATAATCTATCTTCATTCCACCACCATATTGGAGTCCATTAGTGATTTTTCTTTTATAATTTAGAGTTTGTGTGATGAGATTTAGTGTGAAACTTTCTGTAAGAGTGTTGGAGAAGGAAAAAAGTGTGAGATATCTTATTCCTGCATTTCTAAGGAGAGACTATAAGGGATTTGCTTTGAGAAAAAGTTTCAGATAAGTTTTGTTTGTTTATTAGTGTTGTATGAACTTTTTTTTATATATGAAATTTGTGTTTTATTATTTCTTTCTCATGAAGTTTGAGTAATTCACAATGTCTTTCTTTCTACTCTGAGATATGGTGAAATGAAGAGATAATATGATGTGTCAATATTAAAATATAAAATAAATTATGATGATTTTTCAACTTTGAACTTAATTTGCATTTTGATTTGGCCAATTTAATTGCTAAAATATGTTGTGAAATATATGATCTAGGAAATGGAGTATGAGTTCTACAACAGAGTGAGGATCACATTTGATTTCATGGAGGATAAATTCGCTCATGAAATTAAGTGCAAATAAATAGGAAAATATTCTTTTTTGGGTGTAGAATTGGAGAATCTTTAGGGTGACAAACTAAAATCTAGCCACAAATTTAGGGACTAAACCTAGGATTAGCCATTGATTTTCTATGCATTGTATCAGGGTAGATAATTATAATTGCTCCTATTTGACACAATAAATATTATAAATATTTATCTCATCTCATTTCATCAGAACCTCATTGTAGTGGAAAAGATGCTTTTTTACATAAGAAATCTTCATTACATAAACATAGTTAGTAGATTAGTATCTACTTTTTAAACTTTGAATTTATGTTTTGCTGATAATTAAGTACTCTACTTTTGATAACATCTCAACATTCAAAATTAATGACAGTGATTTTGTTTGATTTTCTGTAAATTTCCTAGTAAAACTTATATTTATCAATTTACACATTCCCTGTGGGATCGATATTTGGGGCTTAAATAGAAAGTCCTTTATTACTTGATAATGATATGTGTACTTGCATAGAATTCCATTATTAATTGCCTATAATTATATATATTTTACATAATTTACTTTTCATATAAGGACCAAGTTTTTGGCACTGTAGTGGTGTCAACTTCATAAATCCTTACACATAAAAATTCAGGATCATATTTCAAGAAGGAATGAAATGCCCCTAAATTTTATGTTGGACGTTGAAATTTTTTATGTATGAGGTTTGGATTTTATGAGACCATTTATACTATCTTTAAAAAACTTATACATTTTAACCCATGGACTATGTTTCAAAATTCTTAAAGAAAAATATTTTCACTAGATTTGGAATGCCAATAGTGATCATTACAGATGGGGGAAGTCATTTTAGGAATAAAAGAATTTAAACATTAGTTGAAAAATATTGTATTAAACATTGGATTACCACTACTTATCATCCTCAAACTAGTGGTCTACTAGAATTTTCTAACCGTGAAATTAAAAGAATTTTTTAAATTACTGTAAATCCTAATATAATGGAATTGTCTGCCAGATTGCATAATGCATTATGGGCCTATAGAAGTGTCTAAAAAACTTTTATAGGAATGTCCCCATATAGACTAATTTCCAAAAAGACTAGTCACATGCTAGTAGAACTAGAGCATAAAACTTATTTAGTTATTAAGAAATTTATTTTAAATTTGAAAGATGCTCGTGAGAAATGATTATTGCAATTAAATGAGCTCGAGGAGATTATAAATGAATCTTATGAATATGCTAAAATTTATAAAGAAAAAAATGAAAATTTGGCATGATCAAAAGACATTAAAAAAAGATTTTGAACCTGAGCAATAAGTTTTATTGCATAATACAAGATTAAAATTACTTTCCAGAAAACTTAAGTCCAGGTGGATGGGCCCATTTATTGTGATGAAAGTCTATCCATATGATGTTATGGATATTAAAGATCCAAAAACAGAAAAAATATTTGAAGTGAATGGACATAGACTGAAACCATACTTTGATGGACACAGAACTGTCTTTAATGAATTCTTAATTTTGGGTTAACCAGAGTCAAGATTGGATACGTATGACTGACGACTTTAAACCAAGTGCTTTGTGGGAGGCAACCTATAGTTATCCATGTAGTTAATTTAGGTTTGTTTTTTTTAGGTTAGGTGTTTTGGGTGAATTTTATGTGTTATGGAGACCTACTTGTTAAGAAGATGCATAAAAGACTATAATTAATGATCCAAAGAACGTTATGAGTGTTATTTGGACCTTAAGCAAGGAGATGCAAATTTGTGCACTGGTGCCTAAGTGCCATATTATAGTGAGCCTGCCACCTAAGTGCCCAGATTTGGTGCCTCGGCACCACGGTTCTAAAATAGCCCAGTACCTTCATTTTTATGGTTTTTGCACGAATTTTTCTTCTTTAATTCTTTAAACCTATCATTTAGGGTAAATTGTGATCATTGAAAGGGAGAGGATACAAAATTTCTTAATCTGAAGGCTTCTAACACCAAATGAAGCCCAAGTCTTGGGATCTTCGATTGAAAGAAGTTCATTAGTGAGGTTGCATATAAGTTATATGTTAAATCTCTTGTAAAGAAGAGATTGATTAAGGAAAGTTGTTTCATTAATACCAATGGTCTTGGAAGAGATAATCATGGAGAGGCGTTGCGAAGTACTGTGTTACACTACTGCTAACGTTGTTATCTCTATCATGAAGGAATTTTATGCTAATATTTATGGGATTAATTAGGGATTTATCTTTGTTCGAGGCAGGTTGGTACCTTTCAAACCTTTGAAAATCACTGAATTGTTCTTGATAGAGAATGTTCCAATTTTTCATTATGCCAACTTTGCTCCTACTAGATATAATCTAAATGAAGTATTGAGATTCCTGACAGATGAAGAGGAAACCTGAGAAATGAGAAATGATTTCAAGTTTAGTTTTCCTACTTTGATGTTAAATCCATCCTCAAAGTCTTAACATTTCTTCATTTCAGCCAAGTTACTTCCTACTACAAAATTTAGTGAAGTGACAAAGGAAAGCACTATCCTCAATTATTATATTTGAATGGGGAGATCAATTAATTTTGGGGCTCTAATATTTAGATCCATTTTTGGCTTGACACTAAATGGATTTGCTACTGGACTGGGAAATCCATCTACCATAATTCTACTATGTAGCTAAGCTCAAGTTCCTAATGAGAATTGGGAAATGATGCATCTTCCTTGGAAGCCCATGGACTAGTCTATTATGAGTTGTGACTGTAGAAATGCTTTTATGAGTTAGTCTTATCAAAATTCAACATCATTTTCAGGACCCCAACTACCTGATAACATTGTTATTATCTTAAAGAGATTAAGAAGTTGGAAAAGGAGATGACTATTATTCTTAACAAGATCAACAACAACTCTAATCAGTTTGACCATCCGTATTGGCATATCAAACATCAATCATATAATACTGCACTTATTGAAGAGTCAAAGGTAAAAATGTTTAAGAATAACAATTGGATCGAGGATGATTCGACAGACAAATTTCTTTACCATCCTTTCTATAACTTGTAAGTGTACCACCAGTTGATGGGCGATTTTAGAGAGGAGGACACTGTTGTGGATGAAAGCGTGTAGTGGCTCAAAAGTATTGAATTTGAATTTATATGAGCTTTTCTTAGTAGTGTTGAAAATTTATTATTAAATGTCGTCGAGTCTGTGTTTTTGAATATTAGTACTTGCTTATTAGTTTGTGATCCCGACTTTTTATATAGTTGTAAAATGCAATGTAAGCGATTATATACTTTAACTTTCTTAATAATTATTCTTAATTTGCAACAAAGTCAAAAAATTGATCCAAAGCAAAATCTAGGTAAGTTTTCCACTATGAAACAAATAAGAACATAATTTCAATTTTAAATATGAGATACTACACAAGTATACGTATCATTATCAAGTAATATAAGACTTTCTGATTAAGTCCCAAATATTGAACCCACAGGGAAAATAATTATATGCTTTTAAGAAACCTAGAAAATTTAAAAATTTTAGATGACAAAAATCTACTCAGCAAAAAATTCTCACTTAAACTTAAGATGCTAAAATATGAATGTAAATTCGATTCTTTTTGTAATTTTTTGGTTTATGAAAATAAAGTAAGTAACTAATTAACTTAACTAAATACTTGCAAGATAAATGTGATATAAATAAAATATCTTTCTCCTTATCATGAATCAGTTTTAAGTAGAGAAATTCTGTTGTGGAAGTATTCTAAATGTGTTGTGCCAAATAGGAGCAATAATATTCTTTACCCTTACTAAAGATGCTATAAAGAACATTGGCTAATCTATAGTTTGAATAGTCTTGAAGACCGGCTAAACAGAAAAGATACAAGCTCTCACTCTAAAGTTCCCTCATCTCCCTCCACCTGGGGGCTAACATTTCTTATCAAAACCTAAAACTATAAATCAAATAGGGAGCTTTAGCCTGTAACTCTAAAGTCCTCTAATTCTACACCCTTGAAAAGTTTATTTCCTTATTTATTTGCACTCAACCCCATGAACTACATTCTCATTCATGAAATTAATATATGATTCTAATCATTTATTGACTGAGACAATATCATCTCGGATCTTACATGCTCTCGCAGAAGGTATTAAAATCTTAATTGTCCAAATCAAAAAGTAAATGAAGTGCAAGGTTAAAAATTATCACAACTTCTTCCAACATTGAAGCTTAATACTTCACACAACTTCTTTTCAACACTTAATTACTTATCATTTTAAGAAAAAATATAAAGAAACCTACTTAGAATCCATGGAGAAAACACAACTACACATGAGTTTAAAAGTGGAAAGCATGCACACAAACAAGAAATCTAAATTAAAACCAAGTGTAGTCACAAAGATAAACACTTATCTCAAATCCTCTCCACAAAATGGCTTGAAGTTCCTTTGAATTCTCTTCCTTCACTCACAATACAAATTAAAACTCAAAATAAAAAGAAAAGTGGCCAGCGCGGCGATGAGCGGTGACTTAGATGGATGATGGCTGTAAAGTTGATGGGTGGCTTGCCTCCTCTCTTGGAAAATCTAAGTCTTTTCTTATCAAAATCCAAGGGGTGTCTTGGTGTCTCTTCAAAATGGTGTCTCCATTTAATTAATCTTCTAGAATTTGCCTTCTCAAAAGCCAAATGAATGAATTTTCATGTTCATGGGCTATTTCCCATGTTTTTACCAAGAGTTGCTTCAAACACCTCTTCAAAAAACTACCCAAATTAAATAATTCATCTCATAACTGTTTTTGGCACTTAAGCGCGAGGTACCTGGTGCTTAGGCTTGAGACCTCTGACGTTTATGCGTCAGTCTTGAGTGCTTAGGCGCCCTAGTTCATTTTTGCTCCAAATTTGACCCTTTTTCACTCCTTTTATAATTTTTCATCCATTTGATTGTATCTGAAAGAAAAACTCACAAATACCTTTAACTAAAGTGTAATATCTCAAAAATAGGTATAAAAATGTGTATAAAAATACTATAAAAAAGTGTATAAAAATACTATATATTTTAGGTGTATCAAAATCTCCCAAGCTTAAGATATTACTTGTCCTCAAGTGACCTTTTAATCTTTTAAAACCAACATAAGTAGATGATATATATGAGTTTCTTTATGAGTTAACAAAATTTTAATGTAGAAATATAGTAGTCCAATTTAGAAAAAAAATATTAGTAAATGAGACCAACTTGAAAGTTTGAAAATTTTTAATGTTAAGAATTATGAAATTATGAGTTTTTTTATCTAATTCAGAAATATTGTAGATTCTCCAAAAATAGATTTTAAATCTTCACTTAAGAATTTTTATTAAGCATAATTTTACTCACTATATTATATCCTTAAGCTTAAGATTTTTTCAAGTCTTATACTTTAAAAAAATCTGACGTGGAACCGATTTTTAATTAGACACTAATCCTCAAGCTTCTCCTTTCTTTTTGAACTATTTATCTTTATTTTCTTTTTCTTTTATTTTCTTTTTCTTCTTTTTCTTTTTTTGGCAAGGATTGTGTCGTCTATAAAGACTCATTTAACTTGACTTACAAACATAGACACACAAACTCCAATACATAGACTCACAGATTCATAAACAAACAACGACTGAGGTTAATTTAATCTCCCTTCTACTCACATTGCCCCTCCTTACTTTCAATTTCTAACGGAAGAAACTACACTAATAAAGTGGGTGTATTATAAAACCTTGTATCATTATCACCCATGGACTAGAATTACTT
>NW_018229457.1:179670-180790 GCF_001263595.1 Phalaenopsis equestris | reverse complement strand
GATAAAGGAAGTAATAGAGTTTACTTTACATGGAGTTTCTCAAGTCCAAACACTACATGATTCAAGGTAATGCTCAACTTCGGTTAAGAACTAAGTCGTCAACCTGCGACTACCAGAAAGCATATACAAATCTAGTCATGACAAAGGAATTACCTCATAACATTAATCCAATCCACTCTTACACATCAAACACAGATCAAAGTCCAACATCTCACTATTATCCAATCCAACATAACAATAATCAAAATAAACAGATAACAAAGATAACCATAGGTTGCCTCCCACAAAGCGCTTGGTATAACATCGAAGGGGTAATTGTTAATTTCATTAATAATCTGTCTCAACATCAGAATCTCATTCATTTTGTTTGTATATCATAAAATATGTCATTTAGTGATTTTGAATAACTCTTTCTTAGGAGATCTTTTACTGATTTCATCATTTAATTCAGGTTCTTGTGATTGAGTCAAATTTGAAGATAAAGACTGGCAATGTATATGAATTTCCTAAATAGGTAGGCCTTAAAATTATATGGGGTACATTCATCTTAAGTTCATGAGATTTTTTAACATATAGAATTAAAATTTTACTATTTTCGGTAATGTACATCATTTCACACCTCTTCTGAACATGCATACAGTCTTCTTTAAATAACATTTTCAACTCATCATGAAGGTCCATTTCGATCTCATCTGTTAACTTACTCTCAAAACTTTCTTGGAAATGGTCTTTACTTAGATAATTAATTTCATCTATAAAAAAAATCATTATCTTTTCTCTCAGCTGGATATTTCATAGTTTTTAAAACATCAAAAGTGGCTTCATGGTCATTAACATTCATAGTCAACTCTCCTTTCTGCGTATTTATCATATCTTGTCCTGCAATAAGAAAAGGTCTCCCCAAAATAATTAGATTTTCTTTATCTTCCTCCATATCTAATATAATAAAGTCCATATGAAAGATAAATTTATGCACTTTAACAAACACGTCTTCTATAACTTCCTTTAGATAAATGATAGATCGTCAACTATTTGAAGGGTTATAGTAGTGGTAGAAATATCAACTAAACCTAACCTTCTAAATATAGATAGAGGCATCACATTAATGCTCGATCCTAAA
>NW_018229457.1:165009-179135 GCF_001263595.1 Phalaenopsis equestris | reverse complement strand
TCTCTCTTCCACTTCTTAATTGGACAATGTCTATTTGTTCATCATTTTTCTCTTTAGGGTTGATCTCAATATTGCTAGGAAGTGTTCCTTAGGGTCTATTGCTAAGTGAATTGGCAATTTGTCCCAGTTGATTCTCTATATTTCTAATCGCAGCATTTTGACCTTGCAACTGGTTTCCCATTTGCAGTACCACTTCTTCTATAGACATCTTCTTATCCTCAAATTGTTGATCATTGTTAGAGTTTGGTGGATATGAAGGTCTATAGTTTGTCTTTACCTGATTATTCCAACTTCCATTAGGATTTGCATGATTATTTTTCCATTTTTGGTTTCCACCCCAAATAGTATAATACCAGTTAAAATTAGGATGGTTCTTCCAACTTGAGTTGTAAAAGTTAGAATACAGGTTGTTTATGACATTTAAAGTCTCATATGATAAGTTAGAATCAATCATATGCCCATGCTCTAATAAACTTTCCTCACTTACTGAAGTGAATTGAGGCTGGTTCATTCCAAGTTGGTTCAACTTCCTTGATATTGTAGCAACTTGAGATGCAAGAATTGCAAACGCACCTGTATCATGAATATTGGCTACTTTTTAGGATTTTCCCTTGTAGAGGGCCATTTAAATTCATTTGTAGTCATTTCTCAATTAACGCATATGCTACATCAAATGGTTTTGATATTAATGATCCACCAGCGGCAACGTCAATTGTAGACCCATGGGATCCTACTAACCCATTGTAAAAAGTTTGAATGATTAACCAATTGGGCAGAGTATGGTGTGGACACTTACTTAGGAGTTCCTTAAATCTTTCCTAGGTTATATATATTGATTTCCCTTATACTGACAAAACGAGATAATATCATTTCTAAGTTTATTAGTCCTTGAGGGTAAAAAATACTTAGCTAGGAATTTCTGAGTTAACTCCTCCCAATTTCTAATAGAGCCAGGTGCTAATGAGTATAACCACATTTTAGCCTTATCCCTTAGTGAGAAAGGAAAAAATCTTTAGTCTAACAACATCGTCTGAATGTCGTTATAACAAAATGTAGCACAAAGTTCTAGAAAATTTGATAAGTGTAAATAGGATTTAATTCAAAGTATACTTGAGTGAATTTCATCTGTCGTAGGATTTCCATAATCCCTCAATGATTTATGATGATTTTCCAAGTTATTATTTTGAATGTTTTCCATTTTCATTTCTAGTTTTCAAGTCCTTCATATTTTTTTATTTTTTTTCTTTTTTTCTAACTCTGGATCATAAAACACCAGTCTTGCAGGTCCTTTATTTTGCATATGCAACACAACAAATAATACATTAACAATTAAGCAAATAAACAAAAAATATATTCAACACAATAAAAGATTTTCACAAACACCTTGTTTTTCAAACAAATAGTTTTTTCACAACACATTTTCATACAAAAAAATAATTTTCACAAAAAAACAGTTTTTATGACACTACAATTTCCAATTTTAAGCCTAATTTCTTCAACTAAAATTCTCCTAAAAGTCAAGATCAACTGTTGTGATCCCCGACAATGGCGCCAAAAACTTGATCCCGATATTCTTTTTTTATATGTTGAATTTAAGAAGTTGACACCAGTACTTGAAGATTTTAATCCCCGGTAATGACACCAAAAACTTGATCTCAAGCAAAGTAATATTTCAATTATATTTCTAGGGATTCTACGCAAGTATACGTATTATTATCAAGTAATATAGGACTTTCTAATTAAGCCCCGAATATCGATCCCACGGAGATTGAGGTTAATCACAATGGCTTTTAAGAGAAGTTCTTTTCTAGAATAACACGCCTTAGGTTGGAAGGTCGATAAAGGTTTGGTTTTGATTATATCCTATAATTAAAACTACTATACTACTTCTACTTCTACACTAAAATACTTAGTGAAAAGCAGAAGGTAGAGTTTAATATATTAAAAGTAATCTTCCTCATACAATGAAATTAGTGACATGTGTAAAATTAAAACAAGTAGTGAGAGTGATTGTGATAAGTAGGAGAAATGCTATAAATAATATTGATTAATCTAAAATTTGAATTGTTCTTAAGACGGGCTAGGCAGGGAAGATACTAGTTCTCACTCTAGAGTTCCCTCTTATTCCTCCACCTGGAGGCTAACATAACTTAAAATAATATACCAAATTACGGGGCTTTAGCCTTTCACTCTAAATTCCTCTAATTCTACACCAACCATCCCGGATCTTACATGTTCTCACAACAGATTTTAACATGCAAGTTGATCAAGTTTACATGTAAATGAAGAACAAAGTAAAATCATCACAATATAGTCTCACTCTACTCGATTCTATATCCTACACATGCATACTAATTCATTACAAGAGGGAAGAGTTACAAAAACTACTCACTACACATGGAGAAATAACAAGAACTTTTCATTGAACAAAACTTAGAAATCATACAAACAAAGTACTAAATTCAAATCAAAATACAATAAAAATATGTATCTCTGATACAAATCAAACTCTCCTTGTATTAAAAAATCAATCTCCTTACAATCCTCTCCAAGAACAAAGTGAAAAGAAAAGAAGAAATCTCTCACTCTCTCTCTTTCTCTCTTTCTCTCTCACTTTGACACCCCGCTTGGGGCTCACACCCAAGCCTTCTTCTCTTCTTCTTCAAGTCTTCTTCTCCTCTTTCAATTAATTCAAGAGTCTAAGAGTTGTTTTAAAAACATTTCCAAGCCTTTTTTTATAATTTCCCAAGAGATGCTTAAGTGTCTCTTCAAAACTGTCCATATTCATTGAATCTTCCAAATGGTGCCTGAAGTGCCTCTTCAAAACTCTATATAACCACCCAAAATTCTTTTAGAAATTTTTTTTTCTCATTCCAATGAATTCCCCAAGAGATGCACGAAGCACCGCTTCAAAAATTGTCGAAATCTGACGTATATTCTAGAAGATATGTTGAAAGCCGTCACCGATGCCTAAGCGCCGGTTTTTGGGCACTTAAGGGCCCCCCTCTCTATATGGTGGCGCCTAAGCACCATTTTGGGCGCTTAATCACCGGGCACAGAGACTTAAGTGTCCGGTTTAGGTCCCCTTGGCTCCGGTGTGCCCTGGTTCGACCCGATTTGCTCCGATTTGCTCCGTTTTGGTCCATTTTTGTTCCTTTTCCTCCAATCACTCCAAATTCTTTAATTTGATGAACCTACAACCAAAAATATAATAAAGCATACCTTTAAAGTGCAATATCATTATAAAATGAAGCATAAAAAAGTACATTTTTAGGCGTATCAGATTGATATATCTAGATAGGCCTTTAATGGTTTTGAATCCCACTATTCCTTTCTTAAAGTAAAGAGTTGATATTTTTCTTTCACTTAAAAACATAATAGTAATTTTGAAAATAAAAATCTAAATCTTCTAAATTTTTCAAAATACAATTTTTCCTACTAAAAATAGTTACACTATATTTAGCATTTTCTACACTAAAATTTTTTAACTTTTTCTTCATTACTATAAATTTTAACTAAATTTTCTTACTCATTTCTAAAATCAAAATTTTACTTCCCTAATATAACTTCATATACATAATCATTTTTCAAATCAAAATCAAATTTATTTGAAATACATTTGAGAACAAGTAAATTTTTAGGTTCTTTTTAGAATAATTTTTCACCCCCCCCCAAACCTAATTTTTTTTAATAGAAATAAAACATTTTAACATCATATATAAATAATCGGGAATGAAAAATAACTATAAGATACTTGCACGAATTTTCATATCCTAAATATGCAAGTAAAAAAATTAAAAACAGGAGTAAACATTTAATTTGATCAAATTTTAATTTACTTAAAATACAGAGATTCATCTGACTTCTATGCGGTGGAGTGTAACATAAAAGCAAACAAACACACTAACAAACATACATGATTGCGACATAACGGAAAATAACTGGTAGTAAATTGAAAAGTTTAAACATGCAGCTTTAAGTAACAAGTTAGCTAAATTCTAAACCTTCCTAAGTTTCCATAATTAAGTTCAACAAACACTAACTAAATATTTTAGACAACACAATTAAAATAATGACTACCACTAAACATAATAACTACTCACTAAACTACTCACTAAACAAACATAAAAACACCAACATTGGGTGAAAAAAAAAAAAAAACATAGCAGTCTCAACAATCACAACTAAAAACATAATAAAAAGAATAGAATACTAGTACCATAGTTCATAACACACAAAAACTAAAAACATAAAATAGAATTAAGGACCCAAACTAATCATCATCCTCTTCTTCATCACTATCGTCACTATGTCAAACAACTGTAGGCTCATATGGTGAATATCTGGGATACTGAGAAAATATAACATCCCGATTACCTCTATTGAGATGCTCTATAGCCATGTTGTATTAATCCTCATAATCTCTTCGTATCTTCATATACCCATCCATATGCTCAGCAAAATGCTCTAAATTCAATACCTTATCCATAGTGTAGTTGACATTGTCCAAAATCTTCTGTAATAACTGTGACTGAGAATTAGATCCAGAAGTCTGACCCCTTGATGTAGAAGCATGTGAAGTAGAAGCTCGCGAAGTCGACAAACACTAAGTTTCCATAATTAAGTTCAACAAACACTAACTAAATATATTAGACAACACAATTAAAATAATGACTACCACTAAACATAATAACTACTCACTAAACATAAATACATCACAGTAGGTGTACAAAAAAAAAAAACATAGCAGTCTCAACAATCACAACTAAAAATATAATAAAAAGAATAGAATACTAGTACCATAGTTGATAACACACAAAAACTAAAAACATAAAATAGAATTAAAGACCCAAACTAATCATCATCCTCTTCTTCATCACTATCGTCACTATGTCAAACAACTGTAGGCTCATATGGTGAATATCTGGGATACTGAGAAAATATAACATCCCGATTACCTCTATTGAGATGCTCTATAGCCATGTTGTATTAATCCTCATAATCTCTTCGTATCTTCATATACCCATCCATATGCTCAGCAAAATGCTCTAAATTCAATACCTTATCCATAGTGTAGTTGACATTGTCCAAAATCTTCTGTAATAACTGTGACTGAGAATTAGATCCAGAAGTCTGACCCATTGATGTAAAAGCATGTGAAGTAGAAGCTCGCGAAGTCGAGGCAGCAGAACTACTGGAGAATCCACCCTTCCAGCCAAAAATAGAATGATGTAAAAAAATTTCACATTCATACTGGTAATGGGCTTTAGTGATTGTAAGATCTCCTCTCAACTGTCAAATCTAACTTTAGCCTGCTCGCATAAAGAAAAGATCAAGGATGTGAATCCCAAACCTGCAATTGTAGCAGCGACAACATAATTGGTAATAACTCCATGAATCAAAACTCTATTATCAATTGGCTTGAACTGCTGAATACAATAGTTCAAGGTTGCTCAATCTCGAGTCACTTCACTCAAATTATTTGTAGGCAGCAGATGAGCAAAAATAAAAAAATGCATGCCTTTGTAGTGGCATCAAACTTTAAAGTAGTAAAGTTTACTCTTCTTTCAATTGTAATCTTCCATAACCCTCTTCCAGTAGTTAAAGATGAAATAATCTCATCTAGCTCCTCCTTAGTAGGACTATATTTTGAATAAAAACACAAAGTACTCAGGGGCAAATGATAAAAATGATTAATTACCTCAATAGAAAATGATATTGTCTTCCCCCTCACTATGACTCCTTCATCATCCTCAAGGAGATTTCAATGGACCTCCCGTAGATCAGATATCACTGTGACAGCATAAAAATAAGAGAACCGCTCCCACTGGCGACAAATAATCAAATCTTCCATAGCTCCTCCCGGACTTCTAAAAGAGTGCTCAAGAATCAATTTCCTTGAATGCAATGAATCACTATTTCAATCTTGAGCTCTCAAACTAACAAATATACTTGAATCAAATGGAGCTTTCCCCTTGTTAACCTCATTTTGGAGGTCTTCTTTTCCCTTCTCTAGATACTTCAGGATCTAGCCTTAAGACCTCCCTATTTTGACTCTCTTAGAGGACTAGACTGGGACCCACACCCCTTAGAAATTCAAGCCATTTCTTTGCACTTTGCAGTTTCATATGGACGGTTTCAGATCTTCAACATTTGATTGAGTCAATCGAAAAGCCGACATATTGAAGCTCAAATTGAGCTCCTATATAAATTTGAAAGACGTAGGTGGATACCGTGGCGCGTGCGACGTTTGACTTGCCACTACGAGCGATGTGTTTGACTGGTCGTCACTTATGTGAGGACCAGTCAATAATATACTCATTAAACGACTTCGATCGGGCCAAAATAATTTCGATGTGATTGATGACGAATTTGTCCGGATAATTCCGGATGACGAAATACTTCATGTCATTGTGTCCGGAACGTTGATTTTAGCTAGGGAGGACACCCATTTTGTTAGGACTCCGAGCGCAAGTGGATCTCATAAAATTTAATATTTTATTAATATTTTCTTTAATAAAATAAAAAAATATATTTGATAAAGTTTTTTTTTATATAAAACATAATCTTTTAAAACCTAACAAATCTAAACTCCCTCGCGCCTCTGTTCTTTTCCCTAGCCGAACCTTGGAATCCCTCGCCGGTTTGTCGGTCATCCCTTCCCTTTCCGAGCCTTCGTCGCCGGTAGCCTCGCCGGTAGCCCGTTGTAACAGACTTTCTCGCCTAAACGAGTCCGATAACCTTCCTATTTTTAATCTCGGTTTTTGAATTTGAACGTTCTCTTTGCCCTTTGAGGTGTTTCTTTTCACCTCCCCGTTTTTCACCGTCGGTGAGCCGTTCTCTCATCTCTACCTATAAATACCCCATGGGAGGAGAAGATGGGATGCGACTTTTTTTTCTTGAAAATTTTGGAAGGGATATAGTGCTGCAATTCTTTTCTGTTGGAAACGTTCTTTCTTTCTTCTCTACCCTCTCCCTTCTTGAGCTAGCACAGAATTCAGGTTATTGGCTTTGAGATATGGATGTTTCTTTTTTTTTTTTTAAATCTAGTCTTGATGGCTTGATGCTGCGATTATATTGCTTCTATTGCCTCATTCGAATATTTTTTTGGGAAGGATTTCTATCTTGATGAAGATGTGTAGAGATACTTTTTCTTTTCTTATGCTGCTCTAATTTAAACATGTTAGGGGGTCATGTTCTTTTAGTAAAATAGATTTGAGGGTTGGTTTTCCATGATCTTCTTGTTACTCTCATTAAAAACGTATAGCAGTTTATATTTCAGTTCTTGAGAATTTATTTGGAGCTGGATTCTTGCTCTTCTTGCTGCCTTATTCGAATGCATATATTGGAAATATTTTTTTCGGTTATGGAGAATCAATTTTGAGGCTAGCCTTTTTGTTCTTCTCACTGCCTCTATTCGAATAAAGATGTTGGAAATCTATCCTATAATTTTGAGCAGTTTTGGAGGGTTGGTTTTCCATGCTGGAAATTTGTTTTTGTTTTTGAGTATTATTAAGGGGCTGACTTTTTTTTTACTGTCCCTATGCAAATAAATATGTTGGAAGCCTTTCTTCGGTTTTTTTGAAAATTAATTTGGAGTTGTGGTTTCACTCTCTTTGCCCTTCTTTGTTTAATTATATGATGAAAAACGTTTTTGAATGTTTTGAGGAGGGTTTGGGGCTCGTTTTGCTCTCTTTGCTTCTCTTTGTTTAAATACGTGATGGAGATCATTTTTCTATGGCTAGAGGAAGATTTTGGGCTGATTACTTTGTTCCTTTGCTGCTTCAATTGAAAATATGTTGGAAATTATCTTTCAAATTCTCGATGAAGATTTGGGATTGGTTTTATGTCCCTAGTTACCTCTATTTGAAAATATACTTTGAAGATTCACATATTGGTTTTGGATGACTGTTTGGAGCTCGAAGTTTTGTCCCTTGCCGAGATTAACTTTGTTTCTTGTTGGTTCAGTTGTAAGCTTCATGGTATTTTGGTTTTGAGCCTTTGGTGAGGGTTCAATTCAGTTTTAAGTTTTATAATAGCTCGGTTTGGTTTATAGTGACCGGAGGCTGATTTCTTTTTTTTTTTTGCTGCTCTTATTTGATTATATACATATTGGAAGCTATTTCTTTTGGTTTTAATACTGGATTTGAGATTGTAGTTTCATTTTTCTTGTTGCTCCTATTTCGAATATATATGTGCTGAGACCCTTTTCCTTATCAGATTTAAGGTTGTAGTCTTGCCTAGTGATCGAGATTCGTTTTGACCTTTGGTGGTCTAATATGGACTATGTATTGGGTTTGGTTTCAATCCCTGCTCTTTGCTAGAATTAATTCTGGTTTTGTTCTTTGTTAGGGTTGGGTTTCGGTTCTTACCCTCTGTTGTGGCTCGGTTTTTTTAGTTCCTTCTCCTCTTGCTATCTTATCTGAATAAATATCAAAAAATCATTTTCGGATTTTGAAAATTGCTATAATACTTTGGATTTGCCACTGCTGCTTTTATTTGAATGAATATGAGAGTTGCTTGGTGCTTTGGATACTTAATCTTGAGGCTAGATTGCTTCCTCTGGTCATAGGCCTTGATATTATTCTTTTAAGCATGGGTGTGGGTTGATGTTCCCTTTTGGTGTTCCTTAGCCGTGAGTTTCTCTGCTGCCTTACCCGAAAACATTTATACAAACTTTATGTTATTCCTTTTTCTTGCTGCTTGGGAATTAAATGGCATGTATGTAAATCTATTATTACTCGTTAATATACATTTAATTCGGTGATATTTGCCAGCATGTTAAAGTAGAATTTGAAGGAATGCATAAATTGGAACTTTGGAGAAATGTTTACTTAATCCTTAAAGATTGTTGGAATTGGCTCTCAGCTTATATCAATTATGTGGATCTGAATTTGATAATACAAGAATGTAGAACTTTTCTTTATGGAAAATTCATAGGGTGTACAATAGGGATATGTATATGTTAAAGTTTGAACTTAAAGGTAGAAGGTGGATGTTATAGAAATGCTTAAATAAATGCTCCTTTCAGTTCTCTTGATACATAATATACAAAATTTGTTGAATGAGCATATGAAATATTGAGGTGGCCTATTAGTTCGAGACGAGGGGTAACAGGCAGGAGGGGTAACAGGCAATGATGCAAGAGAACCATTTGACAACTTAGTTTATAGCTGAAATATAAAATCAATATTCAATTAGTGTGATGCCCTTTCACCCCTAGATCGTTAACAACTCTAACCCTTTTCCAAAAGTTTCGAGAATCTACAATCACAAAAGCACATATACTATAGATACTACACAAACACTACACACAAAAGAACAGATACTACGAACACTGCACAAATATTACACTCACGAAAGAACAAATACAACACTACACTGTAGACATCATGTCCTAACTAATACATGCATACATTAGATATCACCTACACATATATTTCGTACATCACATAGTACGTCTTGCACACCACATACAGATACACCACATATCTTTGTTTGATGGATCTATGTATTAACATATCACCTTCTTTTTTTTACTGCATACACTATATCCACAAATTATACCTTGCATGACAGACATTATATATATCATTTATAGATACTACGGGTTTTAAACAGATTTTACACTTGCACAAGAAATATATACTATACTCATACACACTATGCAATTCACACACTACATCATGTACGACAGATCTTACACTCACATATAGGTACACCACACTTTAAGGGGTTCAGGTACTACTCTATTCACAATTTCACTAAATAATAGGGTTTAAGATTGTTTGATTATAAAGGTGATTTGTTGGTGGCCTCTAGTTGATATTGATAGGTTGACCTCGATATATCAGTTGCCTCTGGGATCGAGATGGAGTGAAAAGAGGTCTAGTCTGAGCATATCCCCAAATTAAAATCTAACATTCCATCTTGAAACTTTCATATGCTCATCATCTAACCTTTCTTTTATAATCTGCAAATGCTTACTTGACCCATTTATATCATACAATTGCAATCTGTTTTGAAGCTTTAACAGAATTTGATCAGGTACACTTTTAATTATTTAATTTCCGTACTTTATTTCCTGCATATTTCCTTTTATTCTGTACCGTACTATACTTTGCTACATGTCTCATGCACTTTCCTATCACATCTTACAACATAGTCTTTTTTGTCTGTTCTTTGCTGAACTGTATACATTTACCAGTATTCATGCTTTAGTTGCTACTTTTCTAGTATGTTTGTGCAATCCCCTAGGATAGGCCGTTCGAGGCATGGTTTTTTTTTATTGTTCTCTCTTCTCGCTCTCCTTTTTTGGAACGAGACGACAACGTGGTCGATTGACAATTCATCTCTGGACAACGGTCGGGACAATTACCAAAGACGGAAGGATGAGCTTATGCAGAACCTCGATAGATTTAAACAACATACTCATAGGACGTTGAGATTGTTCATTTGACACAATGTAAATCCTCACATTATCTTTTAGGACTTTCTACGATTTTTTATATCATATGATATAAGTCCTAAATTTTTTTTAGGATTCCGAGGTCGTCATTTAGTATGACATAAATCATCACATTTTCTCGGACTATTTGCATATAATGTGCAGATACAAGTCCCAAACATCTAAATAAATTGCAGGACTGAAATATCAAATAATTTCTCTTCTAAAGATGTAAAGTCAAACCATAGATTAGTTTGAGATGTCACTGAATATTATTCGGTATCTTTGACATCTCCTACTTTTCATTCCTTTGGACTCCGAAAATAACTGTTCCTATTTGAACCTATCCCATTTGACTTTTCCTATGAACAATTGTGGAAACTTGAACGTTGAATTCTTGAAGACGAAACCTCTGATCATTATCTAGAGTTTTCTTATGTGACTTCGGTTGTCTAACATGTAATTAACTATAGGCTTGCTCCTATAGGGAATTTAAGAACCCAGATTAATCTAAACCCTATCTAATCTATGTATTAGGTAGGGGAACTTGTCAGATTTAAATTTTGCAGACCAAAATAGAGTCATAAATTTTTAAGTTTAAATAGTTAAGCCTACCAATAAGTGATATGTTCATCCTTCAAGATGATATATCATTTATGATATCGTACTCAGCTGTCTAAACTATTAGATATATGAGATCTACTCGGTCTCATCATTTTTCAAAAAATAAAAGGATACCATTTTCACAAAATTAAAATTACATTATATATGTATATATATATATATATTAAATTCCAAATTTAAATTTTAAAATCTTATTTTCGAAAGAAAAATAGTCGACACCCCTTTCTTCTCTTCATTCTTGGTGTCATTTTCTAAAAAATGTATAAAGTTCAAAATAAATTCCAAATTCAACTCCAAATCACTAAACTAAACTCCTAAAAATTCAAACTAACAAATCTATGCATTTTCCATCAAATTTTCTCAAATTTTCACCATGAATAGTGATTTTCAAGTAGCTCATGCTCAAAATATTTGGTAAAAATAAAAAAATTTTGCAAAGAAGTGAAGCTCATACCTCAAGAAGATTATAAATCTAGCAAATTTGGCTTGAAACCACCAAGAAATCTTCACTTAAAATGATGCCCTAGCTCTCCAAATTGCGAAAATTAAAGGTAGGAGATGAAGTCGAGGCTCGATAATGGTGTTTTTGGTCTAATTTTTTACTTAAAATTGTTCGCGAATCGGTTTTCGTGAACCAGCGCTTAAGCGCAAATGTTTCAACGCTCAAGCGCTTGTCTCTTTATTTAGGCATTGCTTAAGTGCGGGTTTTGACGCTTACGTGCCAAGACACAAATTTTGATTTTTTTGATTTAAGTGAAATGCATGTCTAGCCTAAGTCAACCAACCCTACATGGTCTCAAAACACCATAATAACTATTTCCTCCCCTCAAATCTCTTCTCTTACTCAAGATTCACCAATTTAAACTAATTCAATTCGTTACACAATAATACGAAATTTCTCACAAACAAAACACTTATATTAATTCATAAACGATTACAAAAACTTTCAAATTCATAAATTCTCAATCCAAATAGTCTTGGATGAGAAAATTTCTAAACGTAATATTAGATTTTAATAACATAAAACACGCATTAAAACACTTAACATTAACAAACGCTAAACACATAAACACTAAATCACAATCTTAATTCCACACTATAGTTGATGGAACAAATTCTGGCCTATCGTTAATCTCTCCTTCGGCATTTGGAATATATATCTAAAAGAACGGACGATGATTAATAACTCTAGTTGAATCTTCTTCAATCCACTTGTTCTTCAAATACATTGCCTTGTCTACTTCTTCTATAATACTGGTGTGGCTAAACTGTATGTTAAGTTGTCATTTGAGTTGATGGAACAAATTCTGGCCTATCGTTAATCTCTCCTTCGGCATTTGGAATATATATCTAAAAGAACGGACGATGATTAATAACTCTAGTTGAATCTTCTTCAATCCACTTGTTCTTCAAATACTTGTCCTTGTCTACTTCTTCTATAATACTGGTGTGGCTAAACTGTATGTTAAGTTGTCATTTGATATGATCCAGATGTGCGTTAACTTCCATCACTTTCGCTTCAATTGAAGCCACATTACTCTCAATTTTAGTGATTTTCTTTATTATTCCTTCGATACTAATGACTAAGAAATTGTTATACATCACTTGCGCACTTTGAATAATATACTTCCTTCTCATTACTTCCTCCTTCAAATCATTCTCTCAAGAAGACATTTTTTTTCTAAAACTCTCTCTTTTTACTTAAAATTTAGGGTTAAATGGATGTGTTGTGAGATTTCTACTCTCTTTTTACTTAAAATTTAGGGTTAAATGGAGGTGTTGTGAGATTTCTACATATTTCCTTCTATTTATAAGCTCCAAACCCCTCTTAAAACTCCTTGGCATGTCCTAGAATCGTCTCCCACATTCAAGTTAACCAATCCACAGTTAAAACTTCTAGAAACCGAATTTAACACATGTTTTTTAACTGTCGCGCTTAAGCGCCGGATCTTGGCGCACAAGTGTCAGGGCTCAATTTAACACATGTCAACTTAACATCCAAACATTCGTTCTAACATGTCTAAGTCATCTTTTAAGGTCTTAGAATAATCACTAACTCATTATACATATATTGAAAATACTACCAGAATTTTCTAAATCACACACAACAACATAACAATAAAAACAAACACACAAATAACTATGGGTTACCTCCCACAGAGTGCTTGGTTTAACGTCGTCAGCCCGACATAACCATTGCTTATTCTGGTTGACCCAACATCAAAAAATCATTTAATTTAAGTTGGTCACCTAAAAAGTAGGATTTCAGCCCGTGACCATTCATTTTGAATATTTTATCAGTTTTAGGATCTTCGATATCCATAGCTCCATAGAGAAACTTTCATCACAACAAATGAGCCCATCCACCCGGACATAAGTTTGCCTGAAAATAATCTTAACATTGCATTATAAAGCGAAACTTGTTGCCCTAGCTAAAAATTTTTAATAAGAATTCTCCGATCATGCCACATCTTCATCTTTTATTTGTAAGTGTTAGTACTTTCATAAGATTCTTTTCTTATCTCTTTAAGCTCATTCAATTACAATAATATTTTCTCACCAGCTTCTTTCAAGTTGTAATTAAAATCCTTAATCGCCCAATATGCTTTATGCTCAAGTTCAAATGGTAAGTGACAAACTTTCCCAAATATTAGCCTGTATGGGAACATTCGTATAGGAGTTCTGTACGCAGTCCTATAAGCCCCCAAAACATAGTTAAGTTTAGCTGACCAATCCATTTTAGTTGGATTTATAGATTTTTCTAATATTCTTTTAATTTTACGATTGGATAATTTAGCTAAACCATTTTTCTGAGGATGTTAAGTAGTAGCAATTGTATGGTTTATATGATATTTCTTTAATAGTTTTTCCATTATTGCATTTCTGAAACGACTTCCCCCGTCAGTTATGATTACTCTCGGTATCCTAAATCTACAAAATATGTTTATTCTTAAAAAAATTGTATCACTTTGAGCATCATATCGAGGTAAAGCAACATGTCACCTCTCAAACGAGCCCTTATGGGTGGTGGGCAGCCTAGGACTTAAATACTGCT
>NW_018229457.1:163008-164789 GCF_001263595.1 Phalaenopsis equestris | reverse complement strand
GCCCTCGTCACGGATCGGCTCCACCGAGGGTCCCACTGGACCATGGAGAGTCCACACACTTGGCAGACAGTAATCTGCTATGATACCACTTGTCACCTCTCAAAAGAGCCCTTATGGGTGGTGGGCAGGCCAGGACTTAAATACTGCTTTTCGGCCCTACACCTAGCCAATGTGGGACTATTTGTCGGTGACAAACAGCTTCTATTCATTTAGATATATAGTCTACTGCTAACATATATATAAATTCCCGAAAGATGGTATAAATGGTCCCATGAAATCTAATCCCCAAACATCAAATATCTCAACTTCTAACACATAATTGAGGGACATCTCATTCCTCCTAGAGATATTGTCTGCTCGTTGACATCGATCACAAGTTTTAATATAAACGTTAACATCTCCAAAGATTGTAGACCAATAAAATCCATATTGTAAAATTTTGTTTGTTGTTTTATCAACACCAAAATATCCTCCAAAATTAGAATTATCACATTTTTGGATAATTTTATAAGTTTCTTCTAAATGCACACATCCTCAAATAATAAGATCATTTCCAATAATAATTCAAATAATAAGATTCTTTCCTTGTTTGTATAAAAATGGGTCATCCCAAAAATAAGTCTTAGTTTCAGATATAATTGTCCTCTTCTGTTGGTATGTCATTCCATAGGGTATAATATCACTAACAATGAAATTCACAATGTCAGCATATCATGGAATACACCACTCATTAACATTGAACAATTCTTCATCTGGAAAATATTCATTAATTTCTTTTTCAAAACAGAGTAGATTTTCTAACTCAAGCCTTGACAGATGATCAACAATTTGATTCTCAGCTCCCTTCCTATCTACTATTTCAAAGTTAAATTCTTGCAAAAGAAGAACCTATCTTATCAATATTGGTTTTACATTCTTTTTTTTCATTAAATACTTAATAGCAGAATGATTTGTATGCACAATACATTTAGTTATAATTAAGTTTGATCTAAATTTATCAAAAACATATATTACTGCTAATAACTCTTTCTTAGTTGTGGTATAATTAATTTAAGTTTCATTAAGAGTTCTACTAGCATAGTAGATAACTTTGAAAATCTTATCATACTTTTGTCCTAAAATAACTCCAATGACATAATCACTATCATTGCACATTAATTCAAAAGATTTTTCTCAATATAATGAAATATTAATTGGTGCAGTGACTAATTTTTCTTTTAATAATTCAAAAGCTTTTAGGCATTGTTTATAAAAATTAAAAATTACATCTTTTTCAAGCAAATGACTACATCTTTTTCAAAAATTACATCTTTTTCAAGCAAATGACATAAAGGCTTAGTAATTTTTGAAAAGTCTTTAATATAACGTCTGTAGAATCCAACATGTCTTAAAAAACTCCTAATTTCTTTCACACTTTTTGGGTGAGGTAAATTAGCGAACTTGAATTTTTATAGGTTATACTTCCACACCATTTTCTGAAATTTGATGTCCCGAAACTATTCATCATGCTAAAATAAATTGGCATTTTTCTCAATTAAGGACTAAATTTGTTTCTTCATGGTGCTTAAGAACTTTTGATAAATGTTCTAAACATAAGTCAAATGAAGTTTCAAACACTAAAAAAATTATTCATAAAAACTTCAATCTCTTTTTTCAATTAAATCATAGAAATTAATCATCATGCATCTTTGAAATGTAGCAGGTGCATTACATAAATCAAATGACATTCTTCTAAAAGCAAATGTACCATAAGGACTGATAAAAGTTGTTTTCTCTTGATC
>NW_018229457.1:151450-162848 GCF_001263595.1 Phalaenopsis equestris | reverse complement strand
TGTTGGTATTAACTCATTATGTTCATTCAAAGTCACAGTCACTCCTCATTTCTTAGGAATACAATGAATTGAACTAACTCATGCACTATCTGAAATAAGGTAGATAATTCCAAAATCTAACCACTTAAGAATTTCTTTCCTGACAACTTCTTTCATAATAAGATTCAATCTCCTTTGAGGATCAACCCTGGGTTTGCAGTTCTCTTTCATATGACTTCAATGCATTCAAATTGAAGGACTAATTCTTTTCTTATCAGCAATTGCCCATCCAAAGGCTTTCTTATAACTCTTTAAGGTTTCATCAAACTCTCTTCTTCTTCTGTAGTTAATTTTGAGGAGATTATAATAGGTAATGTAGAGGAATTACTTAAAAATACATATTTCAAATGTTCAAAAATCAGCTTCAACTCAAGCTTGGGAGGTTTTTCAATTGATGGACAAAAAGATGTATCTTTTTATGTTGTGTCCAAAACTTCTATGTTGTCTCTAAAACTTCAAAACTTTCTTGAACATAATTTGAATCTTCCTTATATAAATCCTCATATTGATCTAGTTCCTCTTCTTACTCGTGTTCCAACTCTTTCATTTCAGATTTCTCTTCATGAGTTGTTTTGAAATGACATTCACTCAAGTATCTTATAACATCCATTGTATAACATTCATCATTTTTACCTTTTGTAGGGTATTTCATTGATTTAGAAATATTAAATGTAACAGTTTGATCATTGCGCGCATAGTTAATTCTTCTTTTTACATATCTATCATTGCTCTTCCTGTGGCTAGGAAAGGTCTCCCCAAAATCATAGGTATCTCCTTATCTTCCTTCATTTATGGCATAATGAAATCAAGAGGAAAGATAAATTGATCCACTTTTACTAAGACATCTTCTATAACTCCTTTAGGATAGGTTATTGATCGATCTACTAATTGCAGAGTTATAGTAGTAGGGGATATTTCTCCTAGTCCTAATCTATTAAATATTGATAATGATATAAGGTTGATGCTTGCTCCTAAATCACATAAAGCTTTTCCATTAAATCTGTCTCCTATTGCACATGAAATTGTAAAGCTACCAAGATCTTTAAGTTTTTCAGGAAGCTTTTTCTGAATTATAACACTGCACTCATTACTAAGTGCAACAGTCTCATTATCTTTAAACTTCATTTTCCTGTTAAGAATATCCTTTATAAACTTTATATAGCTTGTCATTTGTTTTAGAGCATCAACAATTGGAATATTAATTGTAAATTTTTTAAAAATTTTCATAAACTTTGAAAATTGCTTATCCAACTTTTATTGTTAAAGCCTCTGAGGAAATGGAGGTGGTGGTTTTTCAAAATCAACTTTAAGTGGAGAAATAGGTCTCTCTAAACCTTTCAGAGCATCCTCTTTTTGGTCTTCAATTTCTTCTTTCTCTACTTCAGTCTCTTTTTGAACTCTATCTTCCAAATTTCTTCCACTTCTGAGTTGTGTGGTTTTTACTTGCACTTTATTCTGGTCTTTCAGATTTAATTCTGTTTTACTAGGAAGTGTTCCTTGAGATCTATTACTTAATGAATTTGTTAATTGTTCCAATTGATTCTCAATATTTCTAAATATTTCTAATTGTTAATATTTCTAATTGTTGCTCCTTGACTTTGTAACTGGTTTCTCATTTGTAACACCACTTCTTCTATAGACAACTTCTCCTTAAATTGTGGATTACTATTAAAACCCGGAGGATAAATAGGTCTATAGTTACTATTCCCGTGGTTGATTTAGTTTCCCAATATGTTTACTTGATTGTTCCCCCATTGTTGGTTATTATCACCCGAAGGATTGTTCCAGTTAAAGTTGGGATGGTTCTTCCAACCTTCTTCCAACCTGGGGGAATATGGGTTATTCTGCTTATTATTTATGACATTCAAAGTTTCTAATGATACTTGAGAATCTACCATTTGGCCCAATTAATTTACCATGAGAATCTACCATTTGACCTAATGAATTCTCTTCAATCATGGGAATTGGTTGAGAAAAATTCATTCCAAATTGGTCTAACTTCTTTGAAATTGCTGCAACTTGTTTTGCTATAATGGAAAAAGATCAGTTTCGTGAATATTGGCTACTTTCTTAAGATTTACCCTTTTAGAAAGCCATTGAAAATTATTTATAGCCATATCATCAATTAAAGCATAAGTGTCATGAAATGGTTTTGACATCAATGAACCACCATAAGCCGTCTTAATAATAGATCTAAGAGATCCAACTAATCCATTATAAAATGTTTGAATTATTAACCAATCAGGTATAACATGGTGTGAACACTTTCTTAAGAGTTCTTTAAATCGTCCCATGCTTCATAAATATATTTCCCTTCAAACTGACAAAAAGATGTAATATCATTTCTAAGCTTCGCAGTTTTTGATGGTAGAAAATATTTAGTAAGGAATTTCTGTGCTAAATCACTCCAAGTTCTGATAGATCCAGGTGATAACGAATGTAACCATATCTTAGCATCATCCCTTAGTGAGAAAGGAAATAATCTAAGTTTTATAGCATTAACTGATATACCATCATATTTAAGTGTAGCACATAGTTCTAGAAAATTGGCAATATGTAAATTTGGATCTTCAGTTGGTGCTCCCCCAAACTGATTATTTGATACGATTTGGATAATAGTAGGTTTAAGCTCAAATAAATTAGCCACTACATCGGGTTTTTGAATACTACAATGAAGTTCATCCACCGTAGGGTTTGCATAATCTCTTAAAGGTCTAAACTCTTAAATATTTTGGTTATTTTGATTTGCCATTTCTTCAAAATTTTCAGTAACTTTTAATTTTTTAATTTTTCAAATAGTTTTTTTTAATTCACAATCGCAAGGCACAAGTCCTATGGAACCTGAACTATGCATACATCACTATAAAACACTTAAAATAAATTAAAATAAAATTAAAATAAAAACGCACAAATAATAACTTTAAATAAAAATGTTACTACAATATTCCTAAAATTTTAAAGTTTAAATAAAACTTTGTAAAAGTAGAAATTTTGCTTTCTAAAGACTTCTTTTAAAATTTTTTGTTATTTTTCGTATATTTTTGTGTTTTTCCCAGACAATGACGCCAAAACCTTGATCCCGACTTTTTATATAAATGTAAAATGCAATGTATGCGATTATATACTTTAACTTTCTTAATAGTTATTCTTATTTTGCAACAAAGTCAAAAACTTGATCCGAAGTAAAAGCTAAGCCAGTTTTCCACTATGAAACAAATAAGAATACAATTTCAATTTTAAATATAGGATACTATGAAAGTATACGTATCATTATTAAGTAATATAAGACTTTTTTATTAAGTCCCGAATAACGAACCCATAGGGAAATAGCTATATGCTTTTAAGAAAACTAGAAAATTTAGAAATTTTAGATGACAAAAATCTACTTATCACAAAAATCTACTTATAAATCTACTTATCAAAATATTCTTACTTAAACTTAAGATGCTAAAATAGGAATGCAAATGCGATTCTTTTTTGTAATTTTTTGGTTTATGAAAACAAAAGTAAGCAACTAACTAACTTAACTAAATACTTGCAAGCTGAAGGTGATATAAATAAAATATATTTCTTTTTATAATGAACCAGTAATAAGTAGAGAAATTCTGTTGTGGAAGTATTCTAAATGTGTTGTGCCAATAAGAGCCATAATATTCTTTACCCTTACTAGAGATGCTATAAAAAACATTGGCTAATCTATAGTTTGAATAGTCTTGAAGACCGGCTAGACAAGGAAGATACTGACTCTCACTCTAGAGTCCCTCTTCTCCCTCCACATGAGGGCTAACATCTCTTATCAAAACCTAAAACTATAAATCAAAGTAGGGGTTTTAGTCTGTCACTCTAAAATCCTCTAATTCTACACATTTGAAAAGTTTATTTCTCTATTTTTTTGCACTCAACACCATGAACTACATTCTCATTCACGAAATAAAAATAACTTCCTTTCAACACACTCAACACCATGAACTACATTCTCATTCACGAAATCAAAATAACTTCCTTTCAACACTTAATTAGCTTATCATTTTAAGAAAAAAGACAAAGAAAAGTACTCAGAATCCATGGAGAAAACACAACCACACATGAGTTTAAAAGTGGAAATCATGCACACAAATAAAAAATCTAAATTAAAACCAAGTGTAGTCACAAAGATAAACACTTATCTCAAATCCTCTCCATTAAATGTCTTGAAGTTCCTTTGAATTATCTTCCTTCACTCATAATACAAACTACAACTCAAAATAAAAAGAAAAGTGGCCAGCGACGACAACTTAGATGGATGATGGTTGTAAAGTTGATGGGTGGCTGGCCTCCTCTCTTGAAAAATCTAAGTCTTTTATTATCAAAATCCAAGGGGTGCCTTGGTGTCTCCTCAAAAAGGTGTCTCCATTCAATGAATCTTATAAAAGTTGCATCCTTAAAAGCCAAATGAATGAATTTTCGTGTCCATGAGCTATTTCTCACATCAAACATTTGCCCAAATTAAATAATTCATCTCATAACTACTTCTAGCACTTAAGCGTGGGGTACCTGCGCTTAGGCGCGAGACCTCTGGCGCTTAGGTGCCTTAGTTCATTTTTGCACATTTCTTCATTTTTGCTCCAAATTTGACCCTTTTTAACTCCTTTTTTGCATTTTTCATCCATTTGATTGTACCTGAAATAAAAACTCACAAATACCTTCATTAAAACACAATATCTCAAAAATAAGTGTAAAAGTGTGTATAAAAACACTATATATTTTAGGTGTATCAATTTGCAGCGTCAGTAGGTTTATTGGTGTGACTAGGATGTTGTATTAAAAGTGTCTAGCTATCAGTGTGTTTATTTATTTAATTGATCACATTTATATGTAAAAGTGAGTTATTTGTTGTTTATGAAAATTGGAAGTTGAAAGATGCTTAATTATGAACATCATGTTGATTTGGGCTAATTAGAGTTCAAAGTGCCCTGGTGTTATGTGCTTTTTATCATAATAAATAATTTTTTTTAGCACTGGCACCTCAGTGTCGAAATCTGGTGCCTAGGCGCCAATCAACCAAGAAACCAATGCTTAAGTGTTGAAATTGGGCGCCTAAGAGTCGGTTCGTAAACCGCCAAATCACTATCTAAAATTGCAAAATGGCATGTTTCCACCATTTTTTTGCCTGGTTCATCTTCTTCTTCACAAAACACACCAAACCACCACCCTAAGGCTTCACTCCATTCAATTTTAAAATGATTTCATGGATAGAAAATGTTATATTTCTTCTTCTCCTGTCAAGAGTTTCACTTTGGCTTAGAAATTTTTAATTTTCATCATGGATTTCTCTTACATTATGAAAAATCCAAAAAATCGAAATCTTTGAAGAAAATAAAGAAGAATCCATGGTGTGAGTTTTCTTAACATTGATTTTGATTTTAGGAGTTCATAGAACTTTTATTTGAAATTTATTTGGATTTATTGTGAATTTTTAGAATTATCATGGCTCCTATGACGAAGAGGGGGAAAGGAAAAGACGTCTTTGATTCAAAGAAATGTCAATATAAAAGCTCAGTGCAGATATGATGATCAACTCACTTCTAAAAAGTTAATTGGAGACCGAGCTTTCTTCAATCCCGGAGGAACTGTTGAAAGTTTGATTGTGACACGAAATTGAGAAAGCTTCTGCTACTTCACCGCTATAACAATTATCTCTATTGTACGAGAAGTTTACACCAACCTCCAAGAAGCCTCTGATGACCAGATATTTGTTCAAGGAAGAAGTGCAGAGTTTACATTAGAGCGGATCAGCACTCTTTATCAATTGTCGAATATACAAAAATGCAATTACTCTTCATTTGAGCCTACTAAGTTGCAGTTGGATGTGGTTATTTCATTTCTGACTAATGGAAGAGGAGTGTGGAAAGTTAAGAATGACCACAAGGTAAACTGCTCTACCTCAATGTTAAATTCATCCTCGAAGGCATGTCACTATTTCATTTTTGTATGACTTCTTCCTTCCAATCATTTTAGTGAGGTTACTAAGGAGAGAGCAACCTTGAACTTTTACATTTAACAAATGAAATATATAAATATTGGCTCTTTGATTTATCAGAATAAATAGTGGAACCACTGGAGTTTTAGGATACCTTGCTCTGATTTTTACTTTATGCAAGCAGTCAGGTTTAGGATATGAGAGATGGGAAGAGGTATTACAACCTCTTGAACCCATTAACAGGACCAACATGCATGCATATGAACTACATGTTGGATTGAGGTCTAGGGGTGGAAGTTTAGATATTCCTTCTACCTCCACTTCCAGACCATCTACCTCAGGTACTGTTGCTCACCTTTCAACCACTCTGGATGAACCTCATAATGATTATCAGGCACTGGTGCATGATATTGCATATTTATAAGGTAAAGTGATCGATATTGATGATAAGTTTAATCATGTTAGGGGACATTTGAAAATCAAACATGATTATGATACGAGTTTCAATACCTCTCCGATGGGTGTTTTTCTCTGAGGAAATCAAAATGTTCAGTTTCCATATAGTCCTCCATTTCCTAATTATGAACCCCAGACCCATATAGATGTGGATGAAGAGGATGAAGTGGATAATGATGAGAATGATGAGGAGTAGTTGTCACTTTTTTTTTTTTTTGGATGTAGTTTGATTATGTGTCTGTAATAGTATGTTGTATTTCTGTGGATTATGTGTCTATATTAGACTGTTGTATAGAACTTGTGATTATGATTTGTTAATTTTGTTTGTAGATTTATTTACTGTTTGTGTTTATTGAATTATTGTATGTTTTTAAATTTATGTTTATGTTTGGAGTAGTCTTTTACTTAACAAATCTTTTTGATATATCATGTTTAATGAAGATTTACTTACTGTTATACACCTATCTTCTTAAATTTTACGTGCATATTTCCATGTTAAAACCCTTTATAGAAGGTCCGTTTTATAATTTGTATTTATTATTTTCTTCCTACCTACATTTTTGTACTGAATGTTTTATCTTGTTAAAAATTTAAGTTTGGAGGAGGGAGAAAATTTTTTGAAAATTGAGCTTTATTTGTCCTTAATGGAATTATTTTAAAATAATCTATGGTATGTGGCATTATCTTCAAGATTTTAAAACTTTTGATTTTTATGAATGATATAGAAGAACTTAGTAGAAACGTTAATAAAAATGATGAAACTAAAGTTAAGATATTAGTAGAAAATATTAGGGAAATTATTTTACTAATTATAGTAGGAAAAATTGAATTTTAGAAAAATTAAAGATTTTTAGAATAATATTTTTTAAAGAATTAGATTCCTTAAAAAATATTTTTCGAAAATAAATACTAGATCTTAAGTTAAGGATAGAAAATAAGTTCTTAACTTTAGAAATAGGATAGTGAAATTCAAAATCATTAAAGGCCTATCCATATATAGTAATACTCACCTAAAATAAGGATTACAAAAATCCTGAAAGAAAAAGAAAAAGGAAAACAAAAGAAAAAGAAAGAAAAGAAAACGAAAGAAAGGAAAAGTAAAGTATGAAATAGGGAGGAGATGTTTGAGGAATAGGGCCCAATTAAAAATTGAATTCACTTGAAAATTTCTAAGGAAAGTTTAATCCTATTCTTAATGTCTAAAAGTATTAATGAATTTTTTTTAATATAGAAATCTTAAATTTTGAAATTAATATTTTTCAAAAAAATCTGAAGTTTGGAGAAATTTCAATTATGTTTGAATTAAATAGAAAACTAATATTCTTAAATTTAAAACTAAATGCTTTAGATATCATCTAATTTACTAAAAATTTTCTAAGTTGGACTATTACAATTCTAAAAAAAAATTATAGATCACCTAAAAGAAAACCACATGCATAAGTCAAAATGTATATATATGTACTTTATGTTAAAGTCACTCGAGGATAAGTAACTGCTAAGTTTGGGTGATTTTGACATGTCTAACGACATGATGCTTTTATATACACATTTAATGCCTATTTTTAGTGATATTGTGCTTTAATAGAAAGTATTTCTATGTTTTTGTTGCAGGTACAATAAGTTAGGACAATTTGAGCTAAAAGAAGTAAAAATGAAAAAAAAAATTGGAGTAAAAAAAGACCCTTTGTAACAGTTAACCTGGTGCCTAGGCGCCAGGGTCTGGCGCCTACACGCTAGTTTACATAAAGTGGCACCTAGGTGCCACAATTAGGCACCTAGGCGCTAAAAGCAGTTTTCTCTTAAATTCATTGAACTTTGACGAAATTTGAAAGGGAACCAGAGTTGACTCTTAGAAATTTGGCCCTATACTATATAATAGTGATTTTATTATAGAAAAAAGGGTTGGCATAAAGGAGGAGAAGAGGTGAGTAAGTGAAGAAGAGTGAAAGAGAGATAGCTCTTAGAGTTGTAAGAGAAGAGGGGAAGTGAGAGATTTCTTCTTTATTAAATTTCTAAGAGAAAATTGAGTGATATTGTAAGGAGAGAAAGTGATTTAAAGGAACTTCAAAGAATTTTTTTGGGGAGGAGATTGAGATAAGTAGTTTGTACTTTACTTATTTTACTTGTTCTTGTTGTGTAAACTTCTTGTTGTGTAAACTTTTTTTGTGTAAACTTTTTTTTATATATAAATTCATGTTTTGTTATATCTTCCTCATGAGATATGAATAGTTTGCTTTGTTTTTCCTCTTACAATGAGAAATAATCATGTGAAGAACTGAAATTGTTTAGAAGTGCTTTAATTTAATAATTGCGATGATTCAAACTTCAAACTTTATTTACTTAATCAATCTGATCAATTGTTAAATTAAAATTTGTTGTGAAACATAATGATTCAAAAGGGTTATGCTTTCCTCAACTAAGTATGAATTATATTTGATCTCATAGATGAGAATTTAGTTCGTATGATTAAGTGCAAATAAATAAGAAAATAAGTTTTGATGGACGTAAATTAATGTTTATAGAGTGATAAGATAGAACCCCAATTTGATCCAGAAGTTGAGAACCTAAGGTTAGATGTTAGCCTCCAGGCGGAGGGATAGTGAGAACTCTAGAGTGAGAGCTAGTATCTTCCCACTTAACTAAGGATTTAAGAACTTGACTATAGATTAACCAATGTTCTTTATGCACGGGTAAAGAATAGGTAGGCTTCTATTTGACGCAATATAATTTATAATAATTTGAATTATTCATTGTTTATGATCTCATTGCAAGTGGAAGTATATTTTCTAAAATTTGAACTCTTCTTCATAAAACTTATTTCAACGATATTAAAATTTATTTTGAGTTTAGAGATAAGAGTAGAAGATATAATTCACTTAATTTTATAACACAAATTTTGACCTGCATTTCTAGTTAAGTTTGCTGCAGTTTACATAGAGTTTCTTTAAGTTAATATTATAAGAATTCCAAACTTCCTTGTAGAATCAATACTTAAGACTTCATTAGAGCCCTGTATTACTTGTCCAATACATATACTTGTGTTAGCATCCTAACAAATATTTAAAATCGATAAATAATGCCTTAAATCGCTAAGAGTGGCAACTGCAAGGTTTTAAAGAAATATTAACTATCTTGAAGTATATTATTATTGTGGCTGCCGTAACAACCCGCAATCTGTTGTCTTGAAAAACTCAGTGACGATCATTTCAATTTACATATGATTCACACGTAACGTAGCAAACAAGATCTGTTAGTTCGATTGAAGCTGTCCGACAGACAAAATATTGACCGACCTTCACCAAAGCGATAGCCAAAGTCTAGCATAACGACTCTGACTGCGTGCTTGTCAATATGCGTTGGATGGTCTCAAATGGATGTCTTGAACACTGGGAAGCTATGTATGCATGAAATATAATCTCAGTTCATTTAAGTGGACATCCCACTCATGTGCCAACAAAAAATGATGCCAACATGATGATCTTCCATTGATGATTGATCTTGAGTAGAACCTCAACCACTTGTGTTACTACAATTTATCGAGTTTCATGTAGAAGTTTAAAAATCTTATTTTGAGATTTCTCCATTCTTTTCATATGAATCTCATGAGCCGAAGAAGAGGCATTTTCATTTGTAGGGTGATGCATATTATTGGGAAACTAAGCCGAGGCTTGGGGTCCCATACTCAAAGATTGTACCTTAGAATGATAGAATGAGAACCTCATTTATTATACTTATTAGCCATCGATGAAGTATGCACTTCTATCAGTAGGACTTCATTTCTTATAGATGACGCCAAACTAATCAATGTTAGAAAATTCAAGGCGGAATAGTGATAATTTAATGTCTCAACATTGTAAAAATCTAACCCACATGAGAAGACAACATGACTTCTTAGGCGAAATAAACAAGGAATGGAAAAAAATCATGAGATTTAACCCAGTTAAAGAACATTATTATAAGTGCATAATTACAAATATATAACATTGTCCCGTAAATGGAAAAAAAAAGATTACAACACTACACCAAGCACAATCCCTATCCATGTACAATACACATAAAACTTCAAAAGTCTGAAAGAAGTCACTGTATTCTGAGTAAGATGCTGTACGTAGTTTTCACTGAATCTGTAATGCACCGTTATATGTTACAATGTTTTTGGAATACTTTGTTATACTGTATTTAGGAGACTTTGTAACACAACAAATTTTGCGTATGGTGATGAGTTTGGGGCAATCAAAGGTGGTCGATGGTGACCGATGAACAATGGTCGACAACCACGAAGGTAAGAAGTTATCGTCGTTTCTTCAGTGAAGAACACTGAAATTTGACCCCCTCTCTTTCCAAGTGAAATATAGAGGGTTATTCTGGTCATTCGATGAATAACCCATATAATTTGCCCGAGCAAACTTCCCCCTTGATATTTTATGATTTAAGAGCATTAATGACCTCATAATTGAGTGATCTTGAGCTCATTTGTCTCCTCCCATTAAGATGCTTGATTTGATTATAGATAAGAAAAATTTTGAGTTCATTTGACTCACCAATTAAATGCTTAAAAGCTTAAAATATGGTTCAATGGTTTGATTTAAGCTTGATTTGATTTAGATTGTACCAATTTTGTTATTATTGAATTCGTCTTGTTGAGACCATGAATTTTAGGGTCTGTTTGGGGCAGCTGTAGCTTATTGAATAATTTGCTGATAACTTAGGTGTAGTGACTGTCGACACTATTTTTGGTGTAGGGTTTGCCCGTAAGAAGCTGTCGGTCATCGGAATTGAAATCCCGTCGCCCGCTTCGGAAGGACGTTTTTTTTTAAATTTTAGTTTTGAAAAAGATGAAGTCAAACTGACCCCATAATTTTCATAGTTTAAATGAAAGAGCGTTTTACCTCAAATCCTGTATCTATCCCGAAGGATGAACACACAAGAATTGAGGGTGAAGCT
>NW_018229457.1:148902-149762 GCF_001263595.1 Phalaenopsis equestris | reverse complement strand
GCAAATTAGTGTATTTAAGGACACTTAACCAAATTTTTAGTCCTAATTGGACTTGTGGTGTTTAAAAGAAGTTTAATTATGTTGATTTTTCTAATCCTTTTTATTAAGTTTTAATATTGGCTTAAATTCACCACTAAGTCCTTTAGACCTAAGTGAGTGTGAATATATTAATTTTGAAAAGATTTAAAACTTTAAGTGGTCATTATTAAGATCATTTTAAATATCATTTTAGGGTTGTAAAATCATTAATTTCCAAAGTCATGTCCCTAAACTCAAAAATTGATGAAATTTCCAAAATTTTGATAATTATGAGAATTATTCATATATCTTATAATTTGACAAAGTGAAGTGAGTTTCTACCAATTAAACCCATTTTTGATTGCAAATCATCAAATGAGTTAATTAACATCAGAAATTACCCATTTCCCATTTTGCATTTTGATTAAAGTTTATTAAGGCCAAAATATCCAAAATTACAATTTTGCCCCTAAGGGTCCAAATTTTCATAATTTGTCAAATTTAAGTCAAATGACTTTGAAATTAATTTGGAACCTTACTGATAGGTAAATTAAAACATCAGAGGAGAAAATGTAAATTTTCACAATTTGATTTAATTCATATAATTATTTTTATGCATAAATATGCATTTTCAAAGAATATTTCAAAAGATGATCAAGACAATTCTTAATCATTTGAAATTTTTATGTGAACTAGCACTAGAGCAGAAAGTCCTTTGGCCAAAATTTCATGATTTTTTGAAGTTTCTGTGATTTATTAAAATTAATTGAAGTTTTGGGGACTTTAATAAAAATAAAATATTTTATATGTTGAAATATATGTTTTATATTTTTGGAAAATCT
>NW_018229457.1:110692-145047 GCF_001263595.1 Phalaenopsis equestris | reverse complement strand
ATTTCAAGTGCAATTGGGTAGAGAACCATTTTGAATGAGTCATGGAACAATGAAATCTCCATTTTTTGTCCCCATGTATTGGTCTTAGCCAGAGTATGGTGAGGGTATGGTGAGGGTATGGTGTACCTTAGCTCCAAAACCAACACCAGGGTCAATCCTAAGGCCAAGTAGCCCTATAGGAACTCTCCTTGAGTTCCCTCATAATGATCTTACCTACTAAGTGCTAGAGGTTAGGACCAATATGTGGAACTTCAAGTTGAGTAAAAAGAAGAGTTTTGAGTTTCTAATGGTGATGATACATTTTCTAGTTTTCTAAGACTAGTTAGTAGGAAAGTCCTATGACTAGACCTAGGCTACTAAAGAAATTTCTAGACCTCAACCAAAAGTGAGGTCAACAGTGACTATTACAAATTTTTATTTTTTTAGAAAAGTCAAGCCGTTGCCAATGAGCTCCCACCACACCTAGATAAGTGCAGTGTGAAAACGCTGTTTTCTGCGTTTTGAAAACGCATAAGCTGCCAAAAAGCAATTTACCCAAACAGGACAGATGCGTTTTCAAAACGCCACTGCACCAAATAAGCCGCCACAAACGAGCCCTTAGTATAAACCTGCTGGAATAAGAGTTATGAATAATTTTAAATTAGACTTGATTATGTTTTACCTATAAAATATCCGACCTCATTGTCAAATAAAAGAACTTCTAATTACTATGTAAGGCATCACTGAATTGTTAACAATGATCATAAAGTAAATCCGGAGGCTCATAATTCCCTTACCATTAAGAGCAAATTAGATCTAGATTTTCAATTCCGTTTCCCGTTTCCCGTTTCCCGTTTCCCGTTTCCCGGAGAATGACATCCCGTCAGTAAATCTCCAATTTACCCTCATCTGTTGCCCCCGCGTTCTCACTCTACGCTTTATGCGTTCAGCCCTTTCCTCTCCTCCAGCAATATTATGGCTGAAATGTTTTCGAATCTGAGGGGAATATGTTCTAGTTTAGCAACTGGATCCTTGCTACATCCTTCATCTTTGAGCTAATAACGGAGATCTATTTTTCAGATTGGGTCGATAGCTTCGCCAGTGAATTGTATCGTTTTCTATCCAAGCAGGTTGGGTAATAATCTTCATCTTGTTCGCTGCCACTTTTCATCCCCGCTAAATGTTTGACGATTGCTATGATAGTTTTGCTTTTTTGATCTTGGTTGGCTAGGGTTTTAGGTTGTACTGTATTGATCCATCAGTTAAGCTCGAGCTAGAGTTTTATGGCCATGCTTGAGTGAACCTGTGCTCATGGGGAACGGCGAGGCAGACACTCCTGCAAAAGCGACGAAGCCGTTAGCTGCACAGGTAATTGATATCTTCTCCTTAGAGCGTTTCATGTTCGTAGTCTTGCAATTGAAGACTTTATATTTTGTTGTCCAGGAGCAGCCTTCAGTTACCAGCACTAGCCCCGCTACACCGGTTTATCCTGATTGGTCTACCTTTCAAGTTATACACATGAGAACATCTATGCTACTCTGAATATGAATAACTATTTTAGTTGATTTATCTTTTTTAATCTTTGCTTAATCAGGCTTATTCACCAATTCCGCCTCCTGGTTTCTTCCATTCTGCGGTGGGATCAAGTCCTCCGCCTCATCCATATATTTGGGGAGCACAGGTGTTTTCTAATTTTTTTCAGCTGTGTTTGTGTTTTTTATTCTAATGTCACTAGTTTTCCTAAATTGACTTCTGAATATGTGCATCTACTGGCTATGCATGTGGAATGATGGAACTGTATAGCTACTAATGTTGAAGTTGAAGGCAGAATTTGTTTATGTGGATTTACATACTTTCCTCTAAATTCTTCTGTATTTAAATATCTAACACTTAAATTTTTAAATTTGCTTGTATAATGGCATACTGACTATCAAAACATGTGTATCAGAGGGTGTTTTTTATTATAATTTAACTAATATTAGCGGTATTTTTTATATCATAGATTCTGATTTTATATAATTAAATATAAAGATTTAGATGTTAGATATGTAAATGAAAAAGAATATTTTTAATGTAATGTTCGTGAATTACATTAGAATCTTACATTGTAGAGAGAGAGAGGGAGAGAGAGAGATTGGGAAAGCTTTGGGAATTGCTACTATAGTAAGATTAGGTATAGGAGATTACATAATCGAGGCTCTTCATGTGACTATTTATTTGTATGTTTGGATTGGAATTTGGGTGCTACAAAAAAGTTACAATATGAGGTACATGATTTTGAAAAAATGTACAAAATAGTCCCCTTAGTTTCTATAAATACAAGCAGCATATATTTTGAGTAGGAATATTTTGTTGTATATTTTGTTCTCCGATTCTCTTTTATATTTGGAAGGCAATTGCAATACAACAAGAGAATAATATCAGTAAAATAATTTTTCTCAATGAAAATGACATTTTTAATTTGCCGTTCTCTTGAGAGAACATTTAACTTCACGACAACCTCACTGTTTTTTCTTTTTGTAGAAGACTTGCTAGTATTGTAATATGTATTTATGTTCACAAAAAAACTAAATAGCATTGTTTAGGATGCTATCAACATTGAAGTTTGTACTTATTTTACATTTTATTGTCTTTTTATCCACATCAACAAGATCAACACCTTATAGATAGCCCTTTCATTTTCTAGTGAAAGGGTTATAATTGATTCATATCTTTTTTTTCCTCCCGCATTTAAATTTTTTAACTTTGCAACAATGTTGATACACAAGATAAAAGTAAAGTCTCTAAGGACAGTATAGTTGTTAGTATTCTCAAAAGGCAAGAAAAGTGAGAAAGGGAATGGTTTGGAAAAGAAAGCGAAAAAGGTTGAACTATGAGTAAGAAGAGTTGCAGTCGTCTAGTTTACATCAACAACTTCTACCGAACCTATGGTAGAAATTCTACAACCATTTGATGAATCCACACAATTATTTTATATATTTGATGCTGAACTTCCTATAGTTTCAAATATAGGAAAATTGGTGAGTTGTTTTGTACGAGTTCTTAACTTCTATAAAATTGTGTTTTTGTGGGTAGCCTTATTGGCTTTTATTGCTCTAGAACAGGAAGTTGTCCTAATGAATTTGGAGTTGATCAATGAGAAAATAATTGTTGAAGATAAAATATTTCCATCTTTTGCTGAAAAGATGCTGAATTGGAGACATTTTATTTATATTAACCAAGAGATATTATTTCATATTGTTCAATGAACAAGCTCTTTGGTGGAGATGAGGGCAAGACAATTTAGGAGTTGGAGCTGATTTTGTGGAGACTTATATAATATATAGAAAAACTACTTAAGAATTAATGTTTTGCTGTCCCAACTTGAAGAACCATAGTCAAGCTTTATTAAATTGTTTTTCTTCTTTTGGAGTAGCTTCCTGATGAGGTGAGTTAGGGATTCTAAAGATATATTTTTTTTGAAACTTATTGAGAGATGCCATCAAATCATCATTGAGATTGCCCTAGCTGTCAAAACTGGTCAAAATGGCTTGTTGTTCGCGAACAATTCGTGTTCAGTACGTTAAGAATTAAGAAGCTCGCGTTCGATTTATTCGCTAAGGAAACGAGCGAAACACAACAAATTTTGTGCTCGATATATAAACGAGTTGAACAAGAACAAAGATTAGTTTGTTCGTGTTCGGCTCGTTTTGATTTGATATAATTAAATCACACACACAGACACACAGACACACAGGCACACACACACATACATACATACATACGGTGACAAATGGTTCTTTGTTCGTGAATTACTTGTGTTTGACTTGTTAAGAAAACGAGCCGAACACAAACACATTTTGTATTTGAAATATAAACGAGCCGAACACGAACAGCCTTATAGGACCATGAAGTGAGGAGATTTACAATGCTTAATATTAAAAATGGTTAAAATTCAACTGCATGGTTACAAGAACTTTCTCATGATACACACAGACCCATAATATACTCTACAATTGAGTTATTTGAATTGGCAGGTTTGATTAAGAGCATGGTAGAGATGATGGTCGAGATGACTAAGTGAAATTGCCTCTGTCTTCACTATAAAACCAAATGGAGGTGGTGAGTGGCAGGTTTAAGGATTAACTCGTTGTTCTGAAAGCAACATTTGAAGATGCGAGGAGGACACTGCATGAGAGCATCATTGCTATGGGACCGAGAGTTGTTGTTGATGAAGTGGTTAACCATATCCTTAATATTATTCTAAGACTTGAAGATTGTGATCTTCTCAAGTCTCAAAAATTTGAATTCTTCAAAGTCAAATCAATTGCTTGACATTTGTCAAAATAGTTCTTTGTTCGTGAATTACTTGTGTTTGATTTGCCAAGAAAATGAGCCGAACACAAACAAATTTTGTGTTTGAAATATAAACGAGCCGAACATGAACAATGTTATTTTTTAACGAGCCTAACACGAGCTAAGCCCGGGCTCGCTCGTGTTCGGCTCGTTTACACCCCTGACCCCTTGTTACTCCTCGATCCTTATAGGACCATGAAGTGAGGAGATTTACATTGCTTAATATTAAAAATGGTTAAAATTCAACTGCATGGATACAAGAACTTTCTCATGATACACACGGACCCATATATACTCTACAATTGAGTTATCTGAATTGGCAAATTTGATTAAGAGCATGGTAGAGATGATGGTCGAGATGACTAAGTGAAATTGCCTCTGTCTTCACTATAAAACCAAATGGAGGTGGTGAGTGGCAGGTTTAAGGATTAACTCGTTGTTCTGAAAGCAACATTTGAAGATGCGAGGAGGACACTGCATGAGAGCATCATTGCTATGGGACCAAGAGTTGTTGTTGATGAAGTGGTTAACCATATCCTTAATATTATTCTAAGACTTGAAGATTGTGATCTTCTCAAGTCTCAAAAATTTGAATTCTACAAAGTCAAATCAATACCTTGCTAGTAGTGAGTTTGCATGCAACAATTATTCAAGAGCAAGAACCTTGCTATTGACGTTGCTTTTGATTCCATTTTAAGTTTCTTAATATTTTAACTAGATTGGTGAGGAAGATGGGCATACTTTAGATCATCCATAGTGATATAACATATTGTAATGAAGTGCTTCTCGTACATTTATTCATGGATTGTGAAGAATTTTAACTAATTTAGCCTTAAATGTAATGCAACTGTGATTTATAATATTTGTGCCAAATTTTTTTACTTATTTGTCCTTGATTTAACATGGTTGTGACTTGTGGCTTATAATTTTTATGTAAAACAGTCTAACATTGTTGTACTTGATTTATTTAATTTTGAATAGTCGTAAGAAATGACGATGATTCTTCGACAAAGTAAAAATAATAATTTTTTCATTTCAAAGGTGATAAAATCTCCAAAATAACCTTGATTGGTCATTTCTTGAAATTGCAACATATTCTGCTTTTAAGTAGTCTTGCGTTTCATTTGAATTATTTAATGGTTTCAACCATCCAGACTGAAACCTTCCTTTCATAATTATTTTCTTCAGTTCTCAGCCTTTTCTTCTTCTTTAAGTTTTTCTTTGCTTTGATAGTGAATGCTTAGAGAAAGAGTTCCAAGTTATTCCATGGATGCGAGTACCCTCATGCTTCAAATGTGATGATTATGATGACAAAGATTCTCTGAATGATTTGTGTTTGACAACTCTTATTTGATTCAAGCTCTGATGGTTGGGGATCACTCGTACTCGTTGATTAGGGATGAGTTATGATTCTATGAGGACTATTTTAGACATGCTGATGATTCACATTTTTGTAGGAGTTTATTGATATTATCAACCTTCATGAAGCCATCTCATAAAAATAATGCTCAATTCGTGCAATTATCATTTCTTTCAACATTCACCTGTATGGGAAAAAATATGGAGTATATCCTTTTGACATCTTCTTACAATAAAACTGTTAAGGGCAGGAGCATTTTATGTTTGTTAAATCATATCAATATTTTTTAGATTGGAGAATAAAATTATGAGTTGGAAAGAGAATTCTCCTTTGTTAAATGTTTATGCCAGTGGCCCGTGATGACTAAGCCAATGCTATTTTTGGATGAGTACCTTTTACTTGATTTGGAGGAGGACAAGTATGCAAACTTCTTTCCATTGAAAAAGATTGTGCTAAATCTAATAGCTTTTTTGACGCGGAAGTTGTCAAAATATATTTTTTTGTGAGTTTTCTAGCATGGCTTAAATTTTACTTGTATTTTGTGCTTCATCTTTTATTTTTTTAAATTTATTTTTAGTGAATCTAGATGTTTATCTGATGTTGGATGAACTAGAGGTGTTAAGGGTTTTCTTTTTGGAAGAGGAGTCCAAAAGAAATATACAAGTTCCCAATCAGCTAATTTCTGTGTTTGAGGAGTTTTAGGACTCAGATATCTAGATACTTTTGGCATCCCTTGGAGGTGAGGTTGCCAGTTATGCGATGGCTGCATGTCTGTCTAGAAGGCATATTCATTTTTATTTCTGATTGATGTTGAGACTCCTGTCCTTTCAATGTTAAGGCCCCATATTTAAGAGCTGCTGAAAGTTTTTCAGCTATATCTTTGTTGACTTCTCTTTAGACTCCTTATGCAATGATTATTGACCAAATGACTTTAGCTCGTGTAACTATTGCTCCTACAAATGAGATAGAAGTCACCGAGCTAAGCATAACTTATCCCAAATTTTGTTAAAAATGAAGAGTTGCTGAGAAAAAGGGCAAAGAGAAGAGAAAAAAGGTCTCTTCATCCAAACCGACAAATGAAGACTTTTGTTAAGTGGCCACAGAAGAAACCCCGAGTTTTTTCAATTCGTTTACAAAAAGAAAGTTTACCTATGGTTTGAAGATTTCAATGCGACCCTTATTGATTGTACTATTAACTTTGGGTTGCCGAAAGATGGCATATCTTCCACTACATTTGACCTTGGTCTTCTCATCTTCTCAATCATGATTATTGATAAATTTTCTTATCCTTTTACCTTATAATGATGAAAAGTGATTGCTTTCAACTGGCAAAATTATTAAATGCTAACAAGTCATTTTAAATAGCATTTTGAAGTATCAAAAAATAGTCTTTGAAGGTTCAATTCATGAAATTTGCATTGGAAAATTATAATACGATTTAAACACTGAGAAGATCACAATGAGTTGACTTTGAAGAGTATAAAGAGATTGAATGATGGATTATTTGAGAATGGTATAGCTTTGATTATAACAACAACATTGGCTTAAAAGAGAATCAATAAGAAGTGAAGTCTCATGAATAAAATTGTTGCCCTTGAAAATTTATTGAAGGGGAAATTGGAAAAGTTCAAAGTTGCCAAATGAAAAACTTTCAAGGCAAGAATTGTTTTTTTGACACATTGGCTCAGTCTATTGAGTATATAGAGCTACAAATTTTTTTTTTCCGAATCAAAGAGGGTATCAAGTTTTGTCCCGAGGAAATTAGTTTAGAAATGAGTTCTTTCTTCCCTTTGTTTATGAGATTACTGAAACATTCTGTATTTTGACAAAAGAAGAATTGAGCTTCGATGAAGAAAGTTTGACTCAATACTTGTAATTTTTTCTTTTTTGTTTTTCATTTTGTAATAACAACGCTTTAATGAAAGTTATTTTAATTTATTTCTTGTTGTCTGTGTTTTTTGCTATTGATTTGAATTTCACTTTTGAGCATCTACATACATCAAGTAAATGAATGAATCAATAGATTCTTAGGCTAGACAAAATCTAAGATCATGATCGAGTAGGCTATTGAGCTTCAATGAGTCAGTAGGTTCGTAGGCCAATTAAAATCTCAGCTTGCTAATCAAATTATTAAGCTTCAATGTGTGAGTAGACTCGTAGGCTAACCAAAATCTTAAACTATTGAGCAGGCAAAGTAAGCTTCAACGAGCATGTAGGCTCTTAGACTGATTAGAATCTCAAATTGCCTAGTTGGTAAGTTTCAATAAACAATCAGGCCCTTAGGCTGAATAGATGCATATACTTTTCAATTCTTTTTGAATATCTTTTCAAGCCTTAGGTTTTTGCCTTTTTAATTGTTTATTTGGGTAAGTCTTTGCCTTTAATAGACCTTATCTTTCACCGTATATAGTGTGTTTGTGGGGTTAAACATTTAGACTCGCATGCTAGAATTGATTTATTTGTTACTCAGTGCGAATCTTAGGAAAGAGTTGACTTTTAGTGCACCTTTTCATGAAGAATATGCTCATTGGGATTGTCTACTAATGCTTGGTTTTTGTTGAGTTGCATTGTGAGCAATATCATGTTGATGCCTGAAAATAATGTTTGAAAATATTTTAGTCGATGATAATATTTACTAGAATTTTGAATTTTTTGCAATGAAAAGATAAGGATTCATATTACAAGTTCACCATAAATCTTTGTTCTTGTATTATAACCCACACTAGAGAAATAAAATTGACTTCGTTGAATGTGGATTGTCTTGCTTTGGGCTTTAGTTCTCTTGTAGTGAGTGGTCTCATAGCTTTTAACTTATACTTATGCCAATGTTTTTATAGTCTTATAACTTGAGTTATTCTACTTTTTTTTGTTATTTGAATTGTTATTAGGAAATAAGTTTTTTTAATGTGGATCTAAGGTTTTGCACTAGAGTAGAGCGTGTTATACTTTTTTGGTCCTATATCCTACCCCATTTATTATAGCATTTGCGTCATATAAGTGATTTTTTTCCCTCATCTTTAGCTCATCTTTAGCTCATCTTATCCCTTCTTCTAGGTTAGTAAGATTCTGTCATAACTCAAGACAAAGTTCAAAATTGCAATTTTTCTTTTAAACTTCTGTAACTTAATTTCTTGGAGGCAATGACTTCAAAATTATTTTTATTTTTATTTTATATTCATTTTAATTCCTTTTGTGGTGAGTTGAAAGTCCACAATTTCGTAGATCCATTAGTGAATATGTTTGAGAGGGTTCAAAATCATTATGTTTATTCATATTAGTAAAATTCTCCTTCAAATAGATATTGTTTTGCTTAGGAGTTTTTCTCTTGATAGTGTTTTGCTTAGGAGTTTTTCTCTTCACCAATGGGTTGCTGGCATAGATTCAATGTTTCTCCCTCTCTACTCTTCAAACATAAAATTTATCATCCTTTGGTGATTCAACTTTACATTCGTTTGCTAAAGGACACCATATTGTAAAACATAGTCCATCTTATGTAATGAATGCGATCTTCTCAAGTTTGTAGGATGCATCTTAATTTGATGATAATAATAAAATGCATTAAGAAACTTCATCATTGAGAAGCATACTTAGGAGTCGACTAGGACCTTAATTCCTGGAAGCAGATTAGTTGTTTTTGGAATAGTTGTCTTTAGGTTAATGAATTCAAGACATCCTTTATTTGCCATTTGATTTCTACCCTAGATATTTCACCTCTTTGACGAATTCAACCTCTTATAATTTTTATATGTCATAGAGAATTGGTTTAGCAAGTGTTGCAACAATTGAACTTGTTTTCAACGTAATTTTGTTTGACTTTCCCATCAAAATTCAAATTTATAAAAAGAGATATTAATATCAACTCCTAGTGACTTTGATCTTTAGTAGGAAGAATGGATACTATCTCCTTTAAAGTCTAATTCAAATTTTGGATTTGATAATTTTTTCAGCACTTGTTACAAATTTCAGATAGTAAGTTCTTAATTATAATGAATAGCCCCTTATTGTCACTATTGACCTCTACCATAGAACTTCACTGTGATATGGTAAGTTAAGATGATTACTTGAAAAGTATTCAATAGACGTTTACCAAATAAACTGTTATAAATTATTGGACCATCTCAGTGATGAAATTGTTCTTTGTTGTTTATTGATCATCTCTTCTATCTAAGTACTAGCAAATGTAATTATGCCTTATTTTTCTTTCTTTTTTTGAAAAGTTGACTGGCAAGCCCATATCTGTGACAAGGGAGATTCACATATTTATCATCTCAAAAATATTTTTGTGGATAATAACCAATTAGCTCATTTTATCAATTAAGATACTATCGATTTGATACTTCGCAATTGATGTTGTGATCATGATTGCATCATTTTACGAATTCCTGTTTAGGAGTGTGTTGGTTTTGGAAAAAGGGATTGTACCGCCTTAGTCATTGGTTCTAGTGAAATAGTAGCCTAATTTATCTTTACCAACAACCTATATCTCTTAAGTTTAGCTTGGCGAGATACATTTTTAGATCTGCGTGGGTTCGACTTCAACTATGTAAATAACTTACATGTGGACGAGCTCTTTTTTGATCTCCTTCGTAGGCATAATCTCTAATTTTAATCTTTAATTTCTCAACTTTGATGAGCTCTCCAACTAAATTTTTGAATTATCAGTAAATCTTTGTGCTGCACCCTTGATCTTGATGAAAAACACAATACTTTGATGAATCCCTCATATGAGAATTTGCCTTCATTGGAGCAAGTTGCTTAAATTAGTCTTTGTTTAGAACGGTCACTACTAGCTTGGCCATTAATCCTCATAATGGAGAAATATTCAGCTATTGGGGAGTAGGCAGCGACAATGGTAACTTGTTCCTTCTTTTATTAGTACTATCTGCACTGTGACTTTTGTTTTGAACTCGCTTTTGATAGCGATGAAGTCACTAATATCTGTAAGCTTTCTCATAGCCAAGGTGAGAAATATCTCCCAACCTTGGAGTCTTAGGAACTTCACGTTGAAATTTTCCTATTTGGTCAAAGCCTTGTGGTCGACTTGAAGTCAATGCCCTCACCATATTATTGTACTCTCTTTGTATGACAGTTTGTGAGTGTTAGCAAAGCCAACCTTCTCAGCTATTGCAAATTAAATGCATAGTGAAATGGGCTTTCTTGCAGACCTTAAGTTAGAGCGGCTTATGTTGGCTCTAAATTTATTCTCATCAAGCAACATTTTTTGGAAAGTTTTAATGAAGTTCCTCAGCGATTTGTTTGGCTCTTACTTGATTTTCAATTAAGCTTTTGATTTTTTTAGAGGTTGCTATGGACTGGTGAACTGTGTAATGAAGGCTTTTTTCATCTCGACAAATACTGTAATCTTCTAGAGGGATTGGTGGGAAAACTACCTGCACGCCAATTCCTTGAAGGCTGTTAGGAAAACTAGTATTTTAACTCTTCATTTAATGTCCAATAGAGAGATGATGGTTTTAAATTAGGGGATTGTTTGCAGGGATAGTTCTTGAGGGATCTTGAATTTTGTAGACATCTGATATTTGCAACTTCCTCTTCACAATACACCTCTCTACTCAGCAAGGTGAGGGAGACGAACACTTCATTATGGAGTTAGGATAGTAGGTTTTATCATTCACTGTAGTGGAAAGTAGCCCTCTTACATTAGAATTCCTTCTTCTGATTGTTGAATCAAAGGACTCCTTGGGTAACTACACCTTTTTGGAATTTGCTGTAAAAATCCTTGGATTATCTTTCTGATCCTTTCTTCCATCTCTTTTAGTTTCTTGGTGGTCATATACTTTTAATTCTAAATATTAATAGAGATTTCTCTAGCTGCTTCTTGGCTATTTTCTATATAGTTCTCTACTTCCATTTTGGTTTTTAACATGGATCACACTTGCTGTGTATTCCATGATTTTGAATCATGAATTTTCTCCTCATGAATAATTTCAAAATCTTATTTAGCTCATGCATGTGCGTGCACGTGCAAGGAGAGAGAGAGAGTTAGAGAGTAGTTTATTTATATTATAGTAAGCTTAAATAGAAGAGATTGTATAACCGTGTTCTTCCCATGACCCCCTATTTATATATTTGGATTAGGGTTTGAGTTCTATAGAAAAAACTACATATTAAAATATATGAATAGTAAAAAAGTACAAAGGGAGACACATTGATTATTTGTTGTAAAATACAAGATATGTGTAGCTTGAGTAGGAACTCGAATCTGTGGTCAACCAGCTTAGGAGGAAGTCACTTTTTCCCTTGAAGAAGCTAACTATGTAGCACTTGAGCTTCAAGGACTATGCTTGAGGTAGGCTAGTTGGTGGGTTCAATATAAGTTTGGCAAGGCCTCCACGAGTTTTTCATTAGTTCTTCACAAACTCGGCTGGCTAATTTGCCTTGAACCAGGTTTGCATGTTTGTCTCAAGTTTGGCTGGCGAATTCACTATGAACTTGGCTTAAAAGTTCGTCTTGAGCTTTATCTAGCGAGTTCATATGCATAATTTTTGGCTTTACATCTTTTATAGTATTTATGTAAATTCCTACTTTGGTTCTTGAGTTATTGTTATTATTTTCCATGATAAAAATTAGATGAATATTTTGCCATGCATTTTCCAGCATAATACCTTCTATCCATGTGCTACACTGCACCTCTGATTTTTTTAGTGTTTATTTTGACAAATGCAAATTTTAATAACTCGATGAAATTTTGGTATGTGCTGTATATTACTCCAGAGGCATGATATGCGTGCTATATAAAACGTCTGTGCATACATAATAATCCATATACGACTAATTTGTTGTGACCTTAGAGGATTCTTATAGATTTCTGGAATTCATTCTAAAATTAGATCAAATCTAACCATTAGTTGGCTACAAGAGAGTCAACTTGGGTGCTTTGCAGTTGGGAAGCAATCTTTATGTACAGGCTTTATATGAATAATTGTTGTATGTTCGGCGATCTATTTTTTTTGTCGAGATTTGCTGATAGGCTCCATGCTAATATTAATGTTATCAATTCATTTTTGTGGCACATACACTTATGTAATGGCGAATTACATCCTGTATTTTGGACTGTTTTTATCAAAGAAGAGATTCACACTCATAATGTGTGAACCCACTATGGGTTTATTGATTTATTGTGTGACAACTTAGGGTTAATTGAGATCATTTTTTCCTTATTTTGGTTTGAAAAAATATTTTTGTTAAATATGTTTTCTTAACTATTTTTAATTTTATATTTCTAGAGATAAATCAAGCTATTTTTAGAAACACAAAAATTTTAAAGAACTGATTTGGTATTAATTTTGTTTGTTTTTTTTGTTTTTGTTTTTTCTTCTGTATTTAAAAATATATTTATTTAGAGCTTGTTCGGAATCATTTTTGTTTTTTTTTGTTTTTTTAACATGTTTGTTTAGCATGTTTTTACATGTTATTATTATTTTTTCTAAAAAAATTAAATATTCTTGAAAACTCTAAAAAAATAAGTATTTTTAAAAACAAACATACTTTAATCATAGCCAAACACTTTTTTGTTTCAAATAATAAAAAATTCAGAACAAATAAAAGAAAAAAAAGGAAATCAATAACAAAAGTGATGCTTTTCATGCCCTTTTATTTTTTATTTTGGGAAAGAATCAACTTGTTTTCAAAACACTCAAAAATGTTATAAAAATAATATGCTTTATATTAAACATAACAAGCATGCTTAGTTTCAAATCAAAACATAAACAAAACAAAATAAAAACATGAAATAGGAAAAAAAATAACAAAATCTCATACGGCCCCTAAAATTTGATGATAACCACCGATTGCACCGAACACCATCACTGTCTTTACCTTGTATTTCATTGTTGCTCCGCTGATGATTGCCGCCACCACTATATAAATAAAAAAAAAAAATAAAAAAATAAAAATGGTCTTAATTTGCCCTCAAGTAATCATATCCTTGTGTTGACGAGGTAGTCTTAGCACATTTGCATGATTCAAGAATTTATACTCTACTTGCGGTACTTTAATGAGGACTGTTTTCAGATTTCAATTCTGATGAGAAAATGGAGAGGATTATTATATTGCATGCAAGCTTGAGAAATAGTTGGTTTTGTTAGGTAAGAACCTAAATTTTTTTGTTTCTCAATTTTTTTCGTTTTTTAGAATTCTTTGTTCGAATACTCCGTTCTCGAAGTCTTTATTCATTTTTTGATCTGTTCTCACTTTCTAACTGTGGTCAGGAAAACTTATCCATTCTAACCTATTGGTTAAATTAACTTGACCATAGATAGTATTTTTGAAGATGACATGTTAGACGTGCAGTAGTGTTTTCTGCCTCATTATTGTTGGCAACTAATTAGCTGGCACATATCTTTGAGAGAGATAAGATTCTAAAGCTAAGTGCTTACAATTAGTTTTGTTTCCAATTTAGTTTTTGGCTTTTATTTAATCTTTTTTTTAAGACTGGGAGTACTATAGATCTTTATATTGTTAATCAAGTTTTGAATCTTTTTCGGAAGCTTCTAATAATTCTAATAGTTCTCATATACATTTCTTTAATTAATTATTTTAATTGTGTCTCTTGCTTTACTACCTCTAATATATATGCATCATTTATTAATAATGTCTGCTGGCATACGGAAGTCATCATCAATCTTTAGTGGATGGAAGAACAAATCTGCTGTGGAAAAATTTATAGCTTTAATAGTGTTTCCCTAGATTTTAATTTTTACTGATGGCTCTCCTATAGTAATGTAGTTAAAAATTTTATATTGAATTTGACTAACTTTAGTTGATAATTTAGTTGATTGGTGAAGTATTAATCTGACTTATAAATTTAGTATTAATTTGAATATTGTGTTAAAATAATTAATTAAATTTATAATTAGGCCATAGATTACAATAATTACTCCTTTATTGATTGATTTAGTGACTATTTAGGTAAATTAAGACTTTCGTAGATTTACTAATCATTTATCGATAATATGTTATTATGGTATTCTAAATAATCAGGCAGTCTCTTTAATCATATTTTTGTAATCAATTGATAGTTTAGTATTAATTTATATTAAAATTATTAAATTAGAATAACCATTTAAACTAATTTATTATTAATTAGTCATTAGTATGATTCATAAACCATACATTAATAAATTACTTTAATAAATTCAAAATTAATAGTTTACATGGGTTTGGCCTTAGTCTGAGTGATGGCACATTAATTTGATGTCGGATGGATTTGATCCCAATGACTTGGCAATCGCCTACGGAGTCTAAACGTTAATTATTATTTAATAATTTGATATTAAATAATTTTTTTTTTAGTATAAATTTTTAAGTAGTTTGGATAATTGTTGCATAAGAATTTTGATTGTAATGCATTCTAATTAGCCATTAAGCTATTATGATTTTAATTAATTGATTAATTAAAATTTAGATTATCTAATTAATTTAGTGTAGTTAACAGTAGGATATTTAATTATCATAATTAATTATTTATATGGATTAAAATTTTTAATTAATAATTTTAATTTTTAGATATTAAACCTATTTATTAATTCATTTAAAATAATTAAAAAAAAATAATTCTAAATGATTGTTTATCAATCGATGCCTAGGGAATTAAATTGTTTGGTATAATTAATGACTATTGTAGTAAATCTTATGGATTAGTTATGGTATATATGGTTAATAAGTCTTTGATTAATTATTGAAATAAGATATGCATGCATCACTTAATATGAAACACATTTTCAGTTTGTTTTGTATACTGATAAATAATTAGGTTCTTAAATAAGTTTTACATGAAATTTATTTTTGGTATTTAAACAAGTCATATGAGTATCTCAACTGTCTTTTCCAAACAGATTTAGCTTTTAGGAATTCTAGACAACAACCCAAACAAGTATTTTATCAAATTTTTATCTAATATACGTTATATCACAAGATAAAACAACACAGCACTAGATAACATTTCTAAATATAGACGTGCTTCAAACGGTTATGCTTTAATCTTTACTTTACACGACCTGTGGAATTCTCTCTTAAATGTCTTTGATTTTTTTTTCACATGCAGCATCTCATGCCTCCTTATGGAACACCACCTCCATATGTAATGTACCCACATGGAGGAATATATGCACATCCTACGATGGCTCCTGTATGCACCCATTAACTGTGTGCTCTCAATCTATTGCAATTTAGAAGATTACCCGTTCCTTTTCTTTTTCTTTTCCTCATTAAATTTAGATTCATTTAACTATTTTAGTATGGTTTGCTGAGCTGAGCAGGGTTCACTCCCATTTAGTCCTTATGCAATGGCTTCTCCTAATGGAAATGCAGATGCTTCTGTAAGTGGTGACTGTGATAGACTTTTTTACACTCCATATCCTACTGCTTCTTGTGCACTGAGCATTCATGTATATATCCTATATTGCACTTTTAGGGTGCTTTTCCTGGTAGTGAAGCAGAGGGAAAGTCTTCTGAAGGTAAGGAGAAAAGCCCAATGAAGAGATCAAAAGGAAGTCTAGGTAGTTTGAACTTGATTACTGGAAAGAACAGCGAACTTGGAAAAACTTCAGCAGCATCAGGCAATGGGGCATACTCACAAAGGTTTTTTTTTTTGAGAGATATTTGATAATTGTTTTTTGGATGTTGTTTCTTAATGCTGATTAACTTTTTATGTTACTTTCTGTTCAGTGGGGATAGTGGAAGTGAAGCCTCAAGTGAAGGAAGTGATGCCAATTCTCAAAATGTAAGGAAGCAGTTAATTTTGTACTTCGATTTCTTTGTTTTCTTATGTTATTTTGCGAGATATGAATTCTTGCCTGACCACCCCTCCCACCTATACCAACTGATCAAAAAGAAAAGGGGGAATCAAAGCAACTTACATCTTTGAGGCCAGCACCAATTCAATACCATAATTATGCCAAAGGGGCACTATGCACCAATAGACTATGCAGCATCAAGGCAACTACATTTTTTTCTTTCAATGATTTATAGAGTCGTTATAAAACTAACCTTTAGGTGTTGTGAAATGCATGGCTTGAAAACTACCCTCAGCAAGCATTATTATTTTTCTTGTCATTATTGGTTGCCTACTGTAATGCATATGCAGTGCATGCTTGATAATTTCTTTGGAATGCGCTATTGTTAAAAGCCAGCCATATTCCCATGATGCATAAGTGTTCATGTGCAAATCCGATAAAATTTACATATCTGTTTTGTGTTTATTTGATCCTTCGGTATTTTTTACTGGTCAGCTATCAATAATGTTAATTCGATCCTTCTGCATTTAATTCTTGTTGACTATTATTGTTGCTTATCCGTAATCTTGTATAGGATTCTCCACAAAGGGCTGGAGATGTTCAAAATTCTTCTGATGGTATGCGCATGTAAACTTTTCCTGTAACTGTTTAGCCTTGTCTTAATCTAAAAGTTAGTCCATATTTATGGTTGATTTATCAGCCATGACAACTCAGAATTGTAACTATGCTTATTGCACCACAGCTCATGTTTTGCAAAATGGAACTGCTCGCGAGTCAGCTCAATCAATGGTGGGTCAGCCGATGACCATTGTTCCTATGCCAACTGGAACTGCTACTGGTCCGACCACAAACTTGAACATAGGGATGGACTTCTGGGGTGCAACAAACCCATCAACTATCTCTCCAATTCATGGTAAGGTCCCCACAACTGGAGTTGCAACGCCCATGATTCCTGGTGCTCCATCAGAATTATGGATGCAGGTATTTTGTATTTTGTTCTTGCCCGATGAAAGCTTTAACAGAAATGCTGAATTTTACTATTAACATAGGAATTTTGAATTTATATTTCTGAAGGACGTACTACAATAATTTTTAAGATGAATGTAACAGTTTTACTCGCCCAATTATTTTTGTTATTAATTTTTAAGATGAATGTAACAGTTTTACTCGCCCACCCAATTATTTTTGTTATCTTTTTATTTTCCATCATGTATGGAACTTATATCTCTCCCTTTTCATTAGGGTAGCCCTTGAAGATCTTTGTTATATTTCTTAAACTATGGCTTTTTGCATAGAGAGCAATCGTAGTACCATTCATCTTTTTTGTTATTATCATGCTATGCTTTGCATTGGATTTAACATGGCAGCATATATTACTCTGGAGTTGTAAATATGTTTGAAAATTTGATTGATAAAGTGGCCCTTGTGGTTCCATTGATCTGATTTCTTTTTGTCTACCTTCTCTCAACTTTCACATCTTCTGATTTTCAATGTTCATCAATGATTTACTAGTGTCTACAATGGATTGCTTGCAAAACTTTCGAAATGCAATGCCAGGACATGGCACTGCTTCACATTTTGCCACTATTGAAGTGGTACTGTCGGCGATAAAAAGTAGGGTTTGGGGAGGAGTTGCCCGTAAGAAATTATCGGTTACCAAAATCAAAATTCCGTCGCCCGCTTCGGAAGGACGCTTTAATTTACATATAGATTTAATAAGTTTAAAATCAAATATGAGTTTAAAATCAAATATGAAACTCAAACTGACCTCATATTTTTCATAGTTTAAATGAAATAGCACTTTACCTCAAACTCTGTATCTTTCCCGAGGGATAAACACAAGACTTGAGGATGAGATTCGATCAAATAAACTAAGAAATACATGACATTCTTTTGATCTGTAAAACCGTTTTTTTGCCGACAAATTTCCTTATTTAATATGAAAAATTAAATAGGGTTTATTTTAAGCTGGGTTCGAAAAAACTTCCTATAAGGGCAAGAAGCCTCTATAGTTAATTACATCTTAAATGACCGAAATCACTTAAGAATACTTTCGATAAAAATCAGTAAAAATTATCTTCAAAGACTTCAAAAGGATAGGACTTTTCAATGAAATCAGACAAAGAGGTGTGAAGGGGGAATGACTCAAATTTGGAACATTTAGTACATAATTTAAAGGAAGGAGAACTAGGGGATGCCACAGATCCAGAGGAGATCCTCGGTGACTTCCCAGTCTATCTTATGGTTTGGTTTCAGTTTCGAGGAGAAATATTCAAGTGTTTTATCATGCTAATTTTATTTATTTAGGGCTTACATTCATGTGAAACGATCACACAAATAGCCTGGAAGATATGAGGATTTAAGTCGTAACGAACGACAACCTCAGAATCCTAAAACGAGTTAGGATTTAGATCGTACAACAGAGCTATACAAATGCCTAAAGAAAATGTTGAGGATTTATGTTGCGCTAGGCGAACAACCTCGAAATCTTATGGATTGTTGTTTTAATTTCTAGGAAAGAAATAGTTTAGTTGGAGAATACATGTTCTGCTGTTGAAGATGGTCGTGCTGCTCACTGCGCTAGTTTCAAGCTCCTTGTCGTGACGAGTTTAAGTTTTCTAGGGTGTCTGGTTATGATGTCAAATCCAACGGCTCTATGGTTGTAGTTCTTCAGATATTTTATAAATAACGTGTTGAAGTTGTACTGTTGAAGTTGTACAGTGAGTTGTACAGTGTATAGCATGACAGTAGAATATGTAGCACAGGACAAACAATAGAGTATGCAGTAAAGAAAATAGCCGTGAAAAAGAACAGTACAACATGCGGTGTAAAGAAAAGATAAAAGGTACAGCAAGAAAGTAACATACTGTAAACATAAAACAAACCTGTATATCTGGGAGATCCACTGTTCCTTATGTGTAATTGATGCAGCATGTACAAGCAACAAAACTTGAGGAAACAGACTGAAATACTTTATATAAACGAAAACAAAGAAATGTCATCCAAAAATCTCGAAAAAGATCATCAAAAGACTCAAGACAAGAGAAATGCGAGGAAATCGACGAATCAACAAATCGATTAAAATCATAGAAAATACGGGAAAATCCCGAAAAGAGACCATGAGTGCTTTGTTAAAAAAAATTCGATAATACATATGAAAAAGTCCGAAAAGAAGGGATCACAAGCACTCGGGTTGGGGCTAGACTCAATTATATATTAGTACTCGAGGGTCGTCGAAGGCTACTCGGTCACCCGGATTTATAAAGCCCGTCACTCAACCAGAAAGATGTCCTATCGAACCTAACTCAGGAGGATACTCCTTAGCCTAAACAGGTGATCAACAGGTGGACAACCGATGTTTAAAATGTATTTAAAATTTATATTTTCGGCATGCACATAGACTTCAATCATGCAAAAAGTGGGCTGTATCAATTTTGTTTGTAGCGAAAAGTGTATTTTTGTTTTAGAAAAAAGTGTATCTGTTCTTATCAAATTTGTTTTTTTATCAATTTTGAAAAGTAGTTGTCCATTAGTCGATCGCGCTGTCGGGCATAAGACTACCAACAACCTAAGAAGGTTTAGGTCAGCTCCCGCTAGTCTTGTGTCGGTGATTGATATTGTCATCCTACAACTCATCGGGTTCCTGAATCGGATCATGATGTCGTAGGATGACATATCATTCTGCTCTATCCCCTATGTGTCTTTGTCATTACCGTCCTAAGCCCCAAAACAAAACCGACCCCTGACCTACTTGCGACCTTGCTTGATGGTTTCACGTATAGCAAAAGACTATTCGTGGACGTTTATGTATCAGACATAAGCATAAAAAATCGAACCAAGAAATAATGAAAAAAAATGAACAAAAATGGGGTGAGAGAGAGGAGGACTGATTCAACTAAAATATTGAAAATGATGAAGGATGAATCAGTTCTCAAAACTCGTGACGAAAAGACCTAAAAAGGAAGGCCCGAACATCCTTGAATTAATCCGAAAGGGTATCATTTTCTCACATTTTCATAAGTGGATCAATTCAAGTCAAAATGACCTCCTAACGCCGATATCTAAACCCCAAAGACATCTTTTATGAAATCAATTCGTCTCAACTAAGTATTCTCCCGAAATAAAATTCGGAAATCTCCCGAACTTCACAAAAGGAAAATAACTCGGTCCGCAACCAACAAATGGCTGAAACTGAGTTTAGTACAAGCCAAAACCGAGCCCCCCAAGGGCCAAAGCCAAGCCAAATGCCCTACCAGCAAGCTCACGAGTAGGACTAAGAACGAATCAAATCAAGCTCCCAAGCTACCTCTTGGGTAGGAGACACAAAACAGGCTCTCGGGTAATGGCCAGAACAAACGAAATCAAGCCCCTCCTCCATACCACTTCTCGGGTAAGAGCCAAAGCAAGTAAATCCGAGCTCCAAGGAAAGCTAAAATTGAGCCATTCAAGGCCAAAATAGGGTCAAATAAGCAAAACCGAGCCCACCCACCAAACCAGCTCTCGGGTAAGGTCCATAAAAGGCAAAACCAAAGCAAGCCAAACTCTCGAGTAGGGCCAAGAACAAGTAAAACCACGGTCTGCACCAACTTTAAATCATTTGGGGATAAACCCGTACATATATTGGACTTGGAGTAGCTAACAACATACAAATCCCATGCCAAACTAAGCTTTACAAGTATGCAAAAAAAAAAGGACCAAAGGACTGGATCAGGCAAAATCGAGTTCCAATAGAGGCTAAAACCAAGCCATTCAAAGCCAAAACAGAGTCCAAGCATAGATTAAAACCCAAGCCTTAACAAAAATTAAAACTCCAACCATCTTAAGGTAAAACTGAGCCATCCAAAGCCAAGGAGCAACCCACATGTTTTTGAAACATCAAGATATGAAACCAATATACATCTTAAATAAGAACAACAACATAAAGACATATTTGGGCCACCAACCTAACTATTCCAAGCATGAAACAATTCCCAACAGATATTTGGGCAAAAGGATGCCTCACGAGAAGCTAAGCCAAGTCCTCAAAGCAAGTTACAGGGCTTTCCAAATTATATAAATTTTCTCATAACATGCATTTCGAGCAAGGAAAAGCCACATTGAGCCAAAACCGAGCCCAGCAAAGGTCAAAAACCGTGCCATCCAGTGGCTAAAAAACAAACCCACCTCAACATGTGTTTCATATGAGAGGAATAACGTGAAGTAGAGAAGCATGCATAAACCTCAAAGTTAACATTTCAAGGTCTCCAAACTAAGTCCCGAGGGACTTCCAAAATGAATCTTTTCATACTCCAAATAGATTTCGAACAAATGAGGCAACTACAGGAGCTAACCATAGGAGCTAAATGAGGCAACTACAGGAGCTAAAACCGAGCCCCACATGCGTGAAAGATCAAATAAACCTTCAGATAAGAATAAATGAAAAAGAATAAATGAAAAGCTTCATGATACATATCCTAACATGCTTGCAAGAAGAGCTAACATTGTCTCAAAGCTATGTTTCAACTCTCCTAATTGCTTCCAATATAAATATGCTATAACGAATATAAACATGCCATAGCTTCACTACTTTAAGAAAATAATCAAGTCTAACTCCTAGAATATGCTCACATTTTCATTTCTAGATGTTGGAGTAACATGCCTTTCAAAAACATAAGTGCAACACTAAGCTAACATGTCACATTATCCATTGCCCAAGCTAACAGAGACTCAACAAAGAGAAAAACCGAAAAGAGGCAAGGCGCAAAACATGAAAAAAGTTCCTCCTTAAAGCAAAAAAAGAAAGTAACACAGGAACTTTAAAGGCACTCCCCAACTTCAATTCCTCCAACAGCAAGAAGAAACCAATTCAAGCATCAGAAAAATAAAGAAGTGAGAAAAGAAAATGATAGAGTTTCCTCCCTCAGAGATTTTTTTTGCCTTTCCCCTAGGGCTACAAAACTGAGCTTAAGAAGGAGAAGAATGATTAAGAAGATACGACAGAGAGATCGAGCGCAAAGGATAGGATCCTCGCAGAGGCCACGCTTCACGACAAGGAGATTCGAGAATAGAGAATACGATCCTCGCAGAGGATGAGATCCTCGACAATGATAAGGGGATGGGTCATCTGCGAGATTGTCTCACGTGCGAGAGGAATGAGCGCGGGAACGAGACTCCAACGACACGAAGGAGTGGGCCAGGCGAAACCAAGCGAACCGCGACTAGGGCAGAGGTCTAGGAGCGCGAGAGGAAGAAATGGGAGAGGGGAAAATAAAATTAGGTTAAGGATTTTTAATATAAGTTATTAATTATGATAATAATAATAATAAAATATTATTTATTATTATAATTAACATTTAAACATGTATTTTCCCCAAGACGCGCCGCCGCAATGAAACGAACGTACCCCTAGGCAAAATCGATGTTCCGGACACATCGGCGCAGTCCGTTTCGTCATTCAGAGTCGTCCGGGCAACCTCGTCATCGATCGGGTTAAAAAAGCGTCGCGGCCCGAATCCTATCAAAATATCGGTTCGAATTCGATTAAACAGGATGGCGAAGGGCGAGGTGATGCCAAATTAACGAGTAAAGTCAATCCTAAGGCTGACAGTCCTATAGGAATGCTCCCTGAGTTCCTTCAGAGTAGCCTTATCTGCCAAGCAATAGCGGTCAAAACTACTAAGTGGAACGTCAAGTCGAGCGAAGAAAAACCCAGAATTGCTAACGGGGAGGACTCCTTCACTAGTTTTCTAGGAGTAGTCGAGGTCCTACGGCTAGCTCCTAAGCTACTAAGGAGGGGAAAACTACACCTCGACCGAAAGCGATGTCAACAGGTACATATTGGCATTTTGTCGTATCTTTATCTATGTAGCATTTCTGCCAGCATCACGTGTCATATCTTCCAAAGTTTAGCTTCTTATGCTGCCATGCGTTGACCTGATCTCCAAGTTTTATGCATCACATCCCACTCCTAGCATTGTGCAACAAAGAAAGTTAATGCAGCTTAATTTATCGTATTGCATGAAAAGGAATAATGAATGTTTTATTTTATTTTTTGTTCTTATAATATTGTAGATGCCTGGTAAATGTTTTTCTGCCTTGAAAGTTTGTTGCTAAGTTACTATGATTGTTTATATTAATAAAACGTGAATTTTAATTGTGAGGTTTTTTTCTAGCTGATGCAGTGATCTCCAAATAAAGATGTTTCAAAATATTGCTCAAGGTGATAAAGCACGTATTCGTATGATAGAAATTATGGTACAGTGCAGGTGCCCTAGTCATATCATATCTAATACCTAGGGTTCCTTGACGATTTGGGATGGTTAAGGGATGAGCTAAGAAAGTTTTAAGATGAGAGATGAAAGGGAAAACCACAGCAACCAGTAACGGGAGGGCAGTTTGGAAGCAGAAAATATCATCCGAAAACAGGGGTTGATGGTGTAGGAGGCCTTCCGACATTTGAGAGATATCACTACATAGATTCAATCAAATTACAACCACACGTCCTCCGATGAGAAAAAAATAGAGAACAATCTCTAATGCATAAACCAGAAGTAGAAGCCTCTAAAACAGAAAATCACAATATATTTAAATTTCTCAAAGCAAAATAACCATAATTAATAGCCTACATAAGGCATTATAGACCCCTAAGGTGCTTAGCCGGCCACTGGGAATGGCAGTTCTGTCCTGGGTGCATTTGGGAGGGGCGAAAGATTCTTCTTGGGTAGGAGAGGGCCTGCCATCTTCACTGGAAGGATCGGTATCCTCTTAGTAAGGCAATATGTTTGCAATGCTGAAATTATTAGCAATGTTATAGTCTTCCAGTAGGTCATTTTGTATGCATTGTCATTAATCTAGTTGACAATTGTGAAGAGGCCATTAATTTCTGGCTTGGAACCTCTTAATCTTGATCCTTAATAAATCTCCTTAAAAAATTGAGATCTTCTAGACTTATTAGCCTGCTTCTATTGGTTGATCCGCTGCTTGACAACTTTTTTTCTCATATGCTCATAAAGGGTCTGAACCTCTCTAATTCTAGTCTCACCATTAGTTCTAAGTTAAGTAACGAGGAACATTGGTACTAACTCTAAGTATGTGAGGGTTTCGACCCATATACTATTTCAAAGAGACTGTATCTTGTGGACTAAGTGTTGGAATTATTATAAACAAACTTGACATTGAGAAAGATTGTCGCACTATCTTTATTCTTACACACAAAGCACTTGAGTATATTGCCTAAACTTCTATTCACCACTATATTCTATTTATAAGTTAGCTTGTGAGTTGTTGAATTGAATTAAAACTTTGTACCCAGCTTACTCCATAGAGTTCTCCAAAATTGACTCAGAAACCTTACGATTGTCCGAGGTGATGGGTCTGGGCACATCATACAGACAAATTATTTCTATGAAGTATAAGTCTATAATTTGTTAATCATACATTATCTTGTGGCAAGGTGTAAAGTGGGCTACCTTGAAAAAGCAGTAAACTACTACCATAATATAGTCTTTTTTTTTTGCTGTGCCTGTGACAAATTCTCCACAAAGTTCATCCTCACATTCACTCAGATTTGGAACAAGGTTGCAGCCCATAAAAAACATGTCTTTTGCCATTCAGTTTTAGCCAAATCACATACCTTGCACCATCCGACATGTCTCCACTTTTTGTACTAGTTTGGGCCACTAAAAAAATTACTTTAGTAAATAGTCTTATCCCTGCCAAAATGTCATGTCATCTTTCCATTGTGACACTTGCAATATGCTCTTCATGATTTGACAACAATGTTAGTGGCTTCTTGTTCTGATCAGTGCATCAACAATGTTAGTGGCTGGTAGGTTTTCGTGACTTAGTGCATCAACTATCCTGTTCTGGTTTTTGAATTTGTGTTTGAGTGCAAAATTGAATGAAAAAATAAACTCCAATCAGGCGACATGTCTATCCTTTAGTTTTCTCTGACTTTTCAGGAATTTCAATGCTTCTTGATCTCAGTGTAAAGAGTAAACTCACTTGACAACAAATAATACCTCCAGTGATTGTGGGTTTTCATAATGATGTTATACTCCTTGTCATAGGCATAGTACTTTCTCCTAGACTCATGCAACTTCTCACTCAAGAAAGCAATAAGGTGCCCGTCTTAACTTAGCAGAACTTCATTTTCTACATTAGAGTCATCATACTTTCCCTATAACACCTATTAAATCTAGAATATCTAGGATAGGGGCTTAATTAATCTTTAAAGCTAGATTACGCTTCATTTGACTAAGTGAATCAGTCGGATTTGAGGAGCTTCATCAAGGGTGCCACATTGAGCTGAATTTTTTTTTAAATTTCATATAAAAAGAAATCAATCAATGAAATTGGCGTACATAAGTGAATGAATGTAGATGAGGACGGTTAACGATGGCCTCAATTTTGGCTAAATGCATCTCAATGCCATTTGTAGATACAACATATCCAAAAAAGCAACTTTGTGTAGACTTGAAGTGGCGCTTCTTCGGGTGGCCGTGCAACTCAACTCTTTGAAGCAATTAAACTACACTCATAAGTGTTACAAGTGTTCCTATGCAGTACACCTATATGTTGATATATCATCATAGTATATAACAACAAATTTTCTATGAATGCTTAGAAAACATTATTCATTAGCTGCATGAAAGTGCTCGCAGTGTTGGATAAGCTAATGAGCATGATTGTTTACTTGTAAAATCTGTCCCGAGCCTTGAAATATATCTTCTACTTATGTGTTGGTCTTATCCTGAACTAGTGATAACTACCGCGTAAATGAATCGTGGAGAAAATATTGACTTCATGCAACTAATCCAAAATCCAATCGTGAAATGAGGAACCATTATGTGATGGTGATTTTATTCATAGCCTTGCTATTAATACACATGCGTCAAGAGCTACTCTTCTTTAGCACAATTAAAGCTAGAACAACATATCAATTAGTACTCTTACAGACCAAGCCTTTAGCCGTCTATGTTTGTAACTTGCTTCTACAACTTTTTGTACTCAGTTGAGCGCATCGGGTAAGGAGGTCGGTTCAGGATAATAGATTCGTGTAATGAATTTGATAGCATGGTGGATCTGTATCAGTGAGGGTATCCTAAAACTCTCTTAGTAGGGGCTGCACTATATTTGATATAAACTCCTCAAACACTTCGTTTGAGGGCCACTAATGTTAGTTCTACTGGTGCTTCTCTTAGGACACGTAGAAAGGTAGCATGTGACATTGTAGTCTTAGACCGTGTAAATGCCCATTTCCTTTAACTCCTTTCTAAGCAAATGGGCGATAAGTTTTCCATCCTTGATGAATGAATGTGTTCTTGTGAACAGTAAACATGTGCGATGATTGTATTGATAAGGACAACCTATTCGCATCCATAGGTACCACATAACATTATAGGGTGTTGTTGGAACTTGTCACTAATATAGAAGGAACTTGTCACTAATATAGAACTCCACGAGGCTTCTCATATCAACTGTGAACTCATTCGTTGTCTTCAAACAAGATAAGAAATAATATTGGGCATGCTTCTATGTGGCAAGGCTTAACTTGTCCACGATTTAGTAGACAACACATTCTCACAACTATTTTTGTCAATTATAAGTCTGCACTCATTTTCTTTCATTGTATAATGGGTACGAAAAATGTTGTAACGGAATAATTGTTCTCTTTGGGTTTTAGTTTAAATGATCAGTTGAAACACTAATATATCTCATTCATTGGCTGGAAGCAAATACTCATTCACATCCTCATTTTCTTTCTTGTATTTAGTTTCACTGTCTATTTTCTTCTTAGCTTCTTGTTCAGTGAAGATATCACTATCCTATTTGGGCAATTAGATGTTATATGTCCTAAGAAATGGCATTTGAAGAACGTTTTGCCTGGGAAAAACTTTGGGGTTCTCTACTCTGGCTGGTTTTCTTGTGTGGGGTTGGCTTATGTGCTCTAGTGAGTGTACTCTTGTTGAATAATCTTCATGTCGATCTCTTTCTGTAAGGTGTGGTGGTCCCTTAATGATGATATTTCTTTACCTTCAAACTTAGACCCTATACATCGGGTAAAGATCAACAAGGCTGCAAGTGTACCACATTGCTAATATATGACTTCAACCCTCTGAGATACATTGCCACTATGTGCTTCTCTGGTTTCACCAACCCCATTTCAGCATGACTTGATTAAATTTTATCGCATACCCATAGATGAATCTTTTTGATATAGTTTGTGAAATCTTAAGAACATATTCAATCGATAATGATGGGATCGTTACATTTCCTTTTTCATCGTAGGCCACCTGATGATTTTACAATTTCTAGCTGTTAAATGTGTTTCAAATTCTCTCACTACAAGTGTTATTCATTAGTTTGATGTAGTATTTTTAAAAATGTGCGTCAAAGCTTGTCACGTGACGGTATGCAAAGCAGTTATGGTCTGCTTTGCATTGTAGTCGCACGGTGAGTGAGCAAGAATCATGCATTGACACACTGAAGCATTGTGAAATAGCTTGGATTTGGTGTCGTGTGGAGTGAGTTCATGCCAAACAAATGGGTTTGATTTGATTTGTGGTTTAGCGAAAGCAAATAAATAGTAATCAGGGTTTCATTCAAACGCTTTGACCATGATAAGAAGCAGGGACAGTGGTGTTCAAATGTGAAGGAAAGACGACTCATCTAAGAGACCACGAGGAAGTGTAAGAGACAATGGCATTTGATCGCGAAGGACAGCTGATGTTCGAGCATACACTTAGACCGCGTGGAAGAACAATGACCACAACATTTGAAAGTTAAGGAGAGATGACGGGTTCAGGTTGGACTTCTTTCTTGAAAGTGACAATCTATAAATGTTGCTTTTTCTTCCTCCACCAAACATAATCTAGGCTTTTATTTTAAAATGTTGAACATTTCTTATTTGAGTATATGACACTTTTAAAGCTTGTATTGTGTGGGTGGGTGTTTATTTTGCATGGAATTTGTCTTCTATTCAAAATTATGTCCACTTGCTCTTGTTTAATCATGAACATTATTTAGGTTCAAGTTTATTGGCAGGATATTAAGGTTTAGTTTTTTAATAATTTGAAATCAAGGAATTTAAGGTAAGTTTATTGGCAGGATATTAAGGTTTAGTTTTTTAATAGTTAAGGTAAGGGTTGAACATTATTTTTTATTTTATATCAAATTTTAAGCTATGCAATAAATACTCTATATATTATAATTATTTGTGAATGCATTTATACATTAATAATTTTATATAACCTATTAGTGCTGTGGTTAATAAAGCGATGTTTCGCTCTGTGTTATGTGCTTTGAAACAAAAATAACATCTGCTGCATCACGTTGCACTTTTGATTGTTTGATGACTGCTAATTTGACTCTATTGTCTTGGGAAACATTCTTGCACTAAAAAAAATTGCACTATTTGGAGCCACTCAGTGAACTCATTGTGATCCAAGACATTTTTCAAAATCTAGGAAGCCATTTTTCACCCCAAAACCATTCCCTCTCTGCTGATATTCAATGCCAAATCGTTGGGGCTTTAGTTATTCATTACATGAAACTTTTCTGTGGAAGGGTTAACTTCTCAATTCAGAAGCCAGCTATAAGTGACGTATATGAGTTGTCTTTTGTCAAATTCAAGAAGTCTTTGTTGTTGTTAGAGAATCTTCTTTTGCATATCCTTCGTTCTCTTCGACACTCATTTGCATGTCTCTTCTGGTCATCGTAGTGTCTCTTTCCCCAATTTGAGTTTTGGTCTACTTTGACGAGGAGTAGGAGAATTAGGTTAGTGTGCGTGGTTTTGGTTGACTAGAAGAATTACATTATGTAGATTTTAGGTCTTGGAGGGAAAACAAATCTCTAAATATTTAGTGTTTGGATGGCTCCGATATCAAATGATATGATCTAGGGTTTCTTGATCGTGTGAGGTCAAAGGATGTGTTAGGAGAGTTGTAGATAAGAGATGAATGGGGAAATGATAATATGGGCTTGAAATCCACAACGAGAGGCTGGACAGCAGTTTGGAAGCATAAAACAACAACTGACAAAAGGGATTGGTGGTGGTGTAGGAGGCCTTAAAATGTTCGGAAAAAATCACCACCTAGATCCAATCAGCTTACAGACACACCACTTGAGAAAGATCAAACGATACATCACTCTGGCAGGAAAAACATGGATAAACAATCTCTAATGCATAAATCCAAAACCAAAAATCCCTAAAAAGCAGTTCACCATATATTCAAATATCTCCATGCGAAATAACCCTAATTAATATCCTAAATAGTGTAAATTGGATCCCTAAGGGGGCCGGCCAGCCCATAGGAGATGGGAATGGCTTGAGCCGGTCCCTCTTAAGGTCGGTTCTATACTGGTTGCACTTGGGAGGGGCAGAAGTGGGATGCCCCAAGTCAATATCAGAATTAGTAGTTTGTTTGCCAATTTTGGGCACATTTTTTTTCTGCTTGAAATTTTTTGATTGTCATGTAGCAGTCCTATAGGTATTTGATCTTTTATATGGTACTGGAAGATGACTTTTTCTCCATTCTTTTGAATGCCACAGCACTTAATAAACTTAAAGTTGGCATTTAATATGATAATTTCATCTGATTTGTATTTGGTTTACATTGGCATTTCTCCATTCTTTTCAATATGTCAGGATGAAAGAGAGCTTAAGAGGCAGAAAAGAAAACAATCCAACAGGGAATCAGCACGACGATCGAGACTCCGTAAGCAGGTAATACTCTTGCGTTTTATTTAGGCTAGTATCCTTCAACTTTTGGATGCTTCAGTTGCATAGAGTAGATTTATCGCTGTGACTTATAAAATCTTAAGAGCTTTGTAATTTCTTATGAGCTGCAGGCTGAGTGTGAAGAACTGGCTCACCGGGTTGAAGTTTTAAAAGATGAAAATGCTTCTCTTAGAGCAGAGGTCAACAGGATCAAGAAGGAACATGACCAACTTATTTTGCAGAACGCATCTCTCAAGGTAGAAGTTTCTCTTATGTTGGTAGCCTAAGAGCTTTCGGGACATTATATGTTAGTATTAACCTTAGGTTTAACCCTGCAGGAGAGACTTGGGGAAATTCCCAAAGGAACCAAAGAACTAAGCAATGAAAATCCAGCGGAGGATTTCCTTGAGCAGAATCTGGATTCCGATGTTAAAGGAAGAGAAAAAGATGCAGGGCGGAATTAATGGCATCCTTCCCTGTTACAGAACGCTCGTTAGAAAAGAAACTTGTTTCCTGGATCAGAAACCTAACATAATTATAATTAGTGAACCTGCATTATAAGTGTGTTGTAAATGCAGATTATGATTTGATTAAACCTGAATGCTCTTAGTTAGCTGAAGTTTTGGTTCTGCCCTTTTCTGGGACTGGACCTGACTGATATTTTAACTGTCAGGTCCAAGCTTGGCATGAACCTACTTCCAAGTTCTATCTTTATCTTTATGCCCATTTGTCAGTTGATTTTTATCTTTTAATTATGTAGGTCATAAACTTTGATGTGATCAAGTACTCCCTTTTTTCTTAGGGGAGGATGTAATCTATATACTAATCTGACATTCTGTCAATGTTATGTGTTATAGAAATTTCATCTTTTCATGATGGGCTAAAAATTCAGGCTTTTTTTATTCATTTAAGGACTAATCTCATATTTTTTTTGTTATCTTTCATTGGTTTGCATCTGATGTTTGTAGTTCATCTATGCAAAAATACTGCGCAAAATGTTTAATTTGTTTTATTTTTGTAATCTGATATCCTTCGTTTGTTTAGATTTATACATGGTTGGACTTTGCAACCATTTATGGTTGCCAAAGTTCCCAATATTGTTGCGGAAAATGGTTTTTGGAAATATTGTAGCTTCTTGTATGAAGCTACTAAAACTTCTGTTTTGTTTGCAGATCCTATGGTGAATGTTTTGTAGCTTCTTAAAATGGTATGAATTTTAGAAGAGGAAACTTGGAGCTAAAGGAGAAGTTTTGCTGCAGTTGTATGGCACGGACAGTGAGCTTGAGCTGCTGTGAACTTTGTTGTGCCCAGCTCTGCATTTCTTGTTCAAATATTTATTTTTCATTTTTTACATTTGAAATTCTAGCATATTGCTTTTCCCGAACAAATCTTTTTATCAAATTTGTCTTGTTTTTGTAATCTGCTATCCTTCTTCAACCAGTAACAGAGGTTTCTACTACTGTCTGTGACCGTACGGCTTATTCTCATGGTGATCATGACCCTGTTGAGCGAGTTTTGTGGTATTGGTAACATTTGAAATTCTAGCATATTGATGTTGCTGACAAATTCTAGCATTTTGCACGAATTGGATTTGTGTTCAACTGTTGGAAGATATATAATTATTTTTTCATGTACAGAAGATTATCCTTTCAATGCACTGGCAGAATCGTTGATGCTGTGCATCGTCTTCATTTAAAGTTACATGTGTTTTTGGAGTAACTTAGCTGCAGGAAAGGATGAGATAGCCCATAAATACATTATATGTTTGGTCGAACACTCGATGAATTTTGAATTTTATAAACCATGCTTACAAGTGCTAAAATTTGATAGGACTACTACTTGATTGATGGCACTATGCATGAATTGATGATGTTAAATATTAGTGTTGCCCAGGTGAGATTATTTTGATGCTCTAAATTTTTGTCTAGAATCATCAGAGGTGGTAACCAAGAAGCTTGTCAGGGTGTTCGAGATGATTCAGTTGATGCAGGTGGGTTGGATTGGTGACGCATTGATTGATTTCTATCTTTATCTCTATGTTCAGAACACCACTAATCCCATGGCACCTAAACAAAGATCCAGATGTATAGATATTTATACTGGAATCCTAACACTTAAGCTGATATTTTGTTCTTTCACCATTCATTCTTCTATTATAATCTTGGTTGGTCGGAACCTTTATTTTAAAAGACAGTGGGGGCACTGGGCGAGGCCTGCGGCAATACGCCCTAGCCCAATGAGCCCAATGAGGGGGGTGTAGGCGTAGTCTCTCGCACACCATGAACATGGCGAGGCCTGCGGCAATACGCCCTAGCCCAATGAGGGGGGTGTAGGCGTAGTCTTTCGCACACCATGAACAGTTGGATTGTATTTTGTGCTGCACAAGAGGCGTAAGTGGCAAAAATTTTTCTGTGCGGATTTCTGGGATGTCTGACGTAGCTCTACGTGCGGCGAAGGTTATTCCTAAGTTATTTTCAGTTTATTTTTGGGTTATTTTCAATTACCCTGAAATAATTCAGAAATAACCCAAAAATAAAGACCGCGGGTTATTTCAGGGTTATTGAAAATAACCCAGAAATAACTTGAAAATAACCCAGGAATAACCTCCGCTGCACGTAGAGCTACGTCAGGAGTCCGAACAGAAAAAAATGCTCCATAAGTGAGGGTTTTTTTTGGTTGCCTCCATTGCTCTCGAAAGACTTTTATTTAAATAATTGAATATGACATTCAAATAATAATATATTATCTCAGAAGATAAAAAAACATTATTTTAGAATGAATTCAATCATTTGGATGAGAAAAGTCCTTGGAATTTATGGATTTGTGAAATGAGGATTCTTTCCTTTCCTTATTGATGTAAGATAAGGTTTATTTTAATTCATATGTCTCGTTTTTTATAAAGTCAAGTTCTCGTAGTTAATTACGTCCTTAGGGCTGTGAGCCCTAAATAAAACTCTCGATTAATGTGATAAGTCAAATTGCCAGAGATTGGGCTTTCATAGTTGAAGTGATTAGAAGTAGAGTTCAAATTGGAAGAATTAAGTTCCAGGGCGTGGGACTTAGAATTGAATATGTCATGGAAAACACTCAAAACGTAAGATGAAATTTAAGGAATATCAATCATAAGATTTGAGAGAGACTAATGATATGTTTGAACTAATCAATTGAAGTCAAAAGATAAATCAGGGACTGAATTAGACTGACATGAATAACTTGAAACCTTAAATTAAGGATATAGTCAGATAAGAAAGGATTTCTAGATGAAAAATGATACCTTAGACTCCATAAAGAAATATATAGGCAGATTAATCTAGATTTTAAAAATAATGTCTCCGGTCAAGATGCCCATGGCTTTACATCGTCCCGGGAACATTGGTATCTATCGATTATGACCAACCTCACAACCAAGAGTCGAGGATTGAGCTGAGGTATGATATGAGTCAGCTGACTTGAGTATGGATTGGGTATAGACCGACTTTCATTGGTTAGGATTGACTCAGACCAAGTTTAGGTTGGTTTGGGCTGACCCGTGTTAATCTGGATTTACTGGTTGATCCGGGTTAAGCTGGTTGGGTTAAGTTTGAATTGGGCTTAACTCGGGTTAAGCTAAACAGACATGGGTTGGCTTTGTATTGATTTGGTTTGTCTCAGGTAATCTTAAGTTTGAATTGGGTTTGACTCATGTTAAGTGATGCACTTAAAATATATAGTGTTTTTAGACACATTTTTATTTCTATTTTTGAGATATTGGGCTTTAATGGAAGGTATTTTTGTGTTTTTCTTGCAGATACAAATAAAAATGGAAAAATGCTTAAAAGAGTGAAAAAGGATCAAATTTGGAGCAAAAATGTGAAAAATTGTGCAAAAGAGTTTTGATGCCTAAGCGCCAGATCCGACGCTTAAGCGCCGGTTAAACAGAGAAGGCTCTGCCTAAGCTCTGAGAACCCGCGCTTAAGCGTCAGTGACAGTTACTAGATGAGTAAAATCGGTTTTCACGAATTTCGAAGAGGTTTTTGAGGCACCCATTGACTTAATAAGTGGTTGTAACCACCATAGACGAAAATTATCATGAAAGAATGTGTCTTTTGGGCAAATACATCGAATCAAGACACATTTTGAAGAGATCCCAAGGCACCTCTTGGAAAACTATAAAAAAAGAAGAGAGGACTTAAAAAAGAGTCCTGAAAATATTGGCAAGTTTTGAAAGTTCTTCTCTGAGGAGTTAGTT
>NW_018229457.1:91098-110274 GCF_001263595.1 Phalaenopsis equestris | reverse complement strand
GACTGGTATTGTCTCAGTCAACAATTAGAAAGAATCACATGAGGTTGTATGAATGAGAATGTAGTTCATATGATTGAGTGCAAATAAAGAGGAAAATATTCATTGATGGGTGTAGAGTTAGAGGACTTTAAAGTGATAGGTTAAAACCCCCAACTTGGTTTATTATTTTAGGCTCTAATATGAGAATGTTAGCCTTCAAGTGGAGGGAATCGAGGGAACTATCGAGGGAACTCTAGAGTGACAGCTAGTATCTTCCCTGCCTAGCCGGTCTTCATAACTATTCAAACTTTAAATTAGCCAATATTCCTTGTAGTATCTCTAGTAAGGGTAAAGAATATTATTGCTTCTATTTGACATAACACAATTTGCATACTTCCACAGCAGAATAGAAAGATATTTTAATATTAAATACTTTTCTTCTACAAAAACTTTAGTTATCTTTTTAAGTTGTTACTGTTTCATTAAAATATCAAAAATCCCAAAAATATTTAAATTTTAAATTCCTACAAAAATCATTTTTAGTTTAAGTTATTATCTTTTTAAAAATAGAAAAACATTCTAAAAAGTGTATATTACATAATCTTCCCCGTGGGTTCGATATTCAGGTCTTAATAAAAAATTCTTATATTACTTGATAACGATACATATACTTGCGTAGTATCCCAATAAAAATATATATAAATTAAAAAGTTAAATTCTTATTTTTCTTCATGGTCAAGTTTTTAGTTTTGTTGCAAAATAAGAAAATATAAGTGAAAAATACCATCATAACTATTGCTATATTGTGCATATGCCATTAAGTATCCAGGGATCAAGTTTTTGGCGCCGTTGCCGGGGATTAAAATCTTCAAGTGGTGGTGTAAACTTCATAAATCCTTACATATGCAAAATATCAGAATCATTAAGCTAGGTTAACTCTGGCTGAATTGGGTTTGACCTGGGTTAAGTTGGGTTAATGATACAAAAAAATAATATACTATTTTAAGTACCATTTTTATGTCTATTTTTGTGATATTGCACTTTAAAGAAAGATATTTTTGTGTTTTTGTTGCAGGTATACCATTTTCAGGCATTTGGAGCAAAAATGAAAAAATGAGCAAAATTTGGAGCAAAAAAAACCAAGTTTGGGGTTTCGCGCATGATGCGCCAAAATCTAGAGCACTCGCGCATGATGTGCCAGATCGGTGCATGATGCGCTAGATTCGAATTTTTCAAATTAAGGCGGTTCGAGACAAATTTTGTCTGAAATTTCAAAGGGACACTTGTTCTAAACACCCCATAGAGTGATTCAATGCATCTAGACACTTTGAAAGATTCTAATTTGAAGGGATTTAACTCTTGGATTAAGTGGGCACATCTTTTGAATTTAAAGGTTTGAGTTTTAAATTTTGGATGGAAATTGAAATTCTATTCAGAGGAGCAGCCCAAAATAAAAATTAAGTTGGAGAAGAACTTCAAAAGGGAGGCGAAAAAAGATAGGTGGCATGAGAACCAAGAGGGAGAGATAGAGAGAGAAAGTCAAGGGGGGCTTGAAAAGTCAAGGGCTTGAAGATTGTCTTCTAAGGTTGTAAGAGGAAAGGGAAGGTGAGAGATTTCTTCTTCATTACACTTCTAAGAGAGAGTTGAGAGTACTTGTAAAGAGAGAAAGGCTTAGAGAGAACTTCCAGGGATTTGCTTGGGAAAGATTGTGAGATAAGTTATATTTTTCATTTCTTTTATTTGTAAACTTGTTTTTATATATGAAGTCCATGTTTTATCGTATCATGATTTCTGAGTAGTCTTCTTTATCCTTCTCCCTACGTTGAAGAAATGATTTTGTGAAGAATTGATTTTGTTTTCTACGGTTATAAATGTCAATAATTTGTGATGATATGAACTTCGATCTTCATTTAGTTTTCAATCTGGCCAATTGAATTGTTAAAATGTGTTAATAAACATATGTTCTAAAAGGAGATATGATTTGTAAAATAAAGGGAGAATCATATTTAATTTCATGGGAAAGTATGCCATCCATGGGATTGGGTGTAAATAAATAGGGAAATATATTGGATGTAGAATTGGAAGATTTTAAGGTGATAGATTAAATCCCCAATTTGGTTCAGTTGATCGGAAACTAATGCGAGCATGTTAGCCCTCAGTCGAGGGAGTAGTGGGAGCTCTGGAGTGACAGCTGGTATCCTCCCAACCTAAACACAGAATTAGGGACCAAACTCTGGATTAGTCAATGTTCTTTACAGCGCTCGGAAGAGGGTAGAGAATATGATTGCTCCTATTTGGCACAAAACAGTTTTTAAATATATATTTCAAATGATTTCAATTTCTTCACAAGCCATATTTTCATTGTAAAGGGTAATGGTATTTTCTCATACTTGAACTTTTCATCAACAAAAAATTTTGTCTTATTTCAGCAATTTCACTTTTGAAAGTTTAACATCTAGTTTAACTTAACTGTTGTAGTCGCACATCTGCATATTTAGTAGCATTTAACTTGAGTAGTTTAATTACAAACTTTGTACTTTAATTTATTTTTATTTTATTTTACTTTAACAATAGAATATTAATAGCTAGCTTATATACATTTCTAGCTTCCTTGTGGGATCAATATCTAGGACTTCATTAGAGCCCTGTATTAATTGAACGATATGTATACTTGAATTATATGTAAAAGGCATTGAGAGTTTAAAAGATGTTTTAAAGATAAATTATTTTCATTAAAGTTACATTATTATTTGGGTCACATTACATATTTATTGTTAATTTAATCCCAAGTTTCCGTGCATCAGTTAACCTGCTTTGGCTTTGGTTTGAATTGGTTATGACCATGTTCAAGCTAGCTTGACCCAGGTTAAATTGGGCCTAGATTTAGGTTTAGGTTTAGAGTTTAGGTTTTGGGTTTGGGTTAAATCTGGGTTGGGTCAGGTCTATGTTTAGGTTCAGGTCTAGGTTTTGGTTTAGGATTTGAGTTAGATTTGGATTGGGTTTTTTCAAGTCTAGGTTTAGGTTTAGAGTTTGGTTTATAACTGAGTTGGGGTTTAGGTTTAGGGTTTGGGTTAGATTTGGGTGGTTGTTGGACTAAGTGAGTTAGGTTTAGGCTTGGTTTGGGTCGACCTGAGTCGAAACCAAACCCAAGCCTAATCCAAGCCTATTAAGTTAAATTAAGGTTTGTTTGGGGAGGATGCTGCAGATAAGCTGACGGTCTATTTGTTTTTTGCAGTTTGAAAACAACTCTGTTGCAGCTGTTTCTGGATAAATGATCATTCTGCCTTTGTATAGTAATGAACTTTGCAATAGAATTAATCATACCAATACATTTTATACTTTAAAAGAAAAGATCTAATGTAGAACTTTATAAAATAAAGATAAACACTTCACTTAATGGTGAGTAGCATGATTAATAAAATTAATAAAAAGAATATTAAAATAATAATTAATAATATGATAATATTATTTTTAAAATACAAAATACGTATGTCACGATCTAACCGTCCTCCAGGGATACTCTCCATGTCCAATCTCTCTCGGTGGTAGAATCTTCAAACATATATGCCTAACAAAAATAGTCACAATTTTTCGTGATTCTCCATGTGTACCTATAAAACTATCTCCCATAGCTATGTGGTTGATGTGAAATTGGCAGAGAACTTTATAGCCCATAGTAGTAATGCAAACCTCAGGAGGTACCGAAAATCCTTGAACTCATCTTTCCTGAATGCTTAAAAAAAATCCCATTAGTTATATCACAAGTAAAAATTGATAGCATATGTAAATAATTATAATTCTATGCAACTTTGAGGTCTCAAAGAACAACATAAACAACAATGGATCTATCACTATAAAAAGATATCAAATCATATAAAAAGGATTCTTGGTTGTCTTTAACCCACATAATACCAAGCTCGTGTGTCACGTATGCATATCACCAAAAATGACTATTTAGATGAACCTTAAATACATAGCACCGAAAAGATGAGAAGAACTTGATTGTCTTCATTAGGATTTCACATGTGACACCAACCAATAATAATAAACGGGTCATCCAGAAAAACCCAAAAGGTCAAACGTCTCATCATAGACCTAAAAAACTGACCAAAAGAAAAACAAAAGAAGTGCAAAAGGAAAAAAAACAATTTCAAATTGCATAAAAAATAAAAATAATTAATATTAAATACACAAGAAATGGAAATAAACATGAACAATATAATATATTAATACAATAAACAATGAATCTCTTCAACAATCATTAAAATAATAATATGATAAAAACTCTAATCACCCTCTAACTATCACATTAATAATTCATTTTCTCAACTCTGTCATCTCACTTGCAGATTGCCCATCTTTAGTACAAGTATATGGAACATCATTTTCGGCCTGTGACAAAGATTGTCAAAGACAGTACACACGCCTCGGCAGGGTCATGTTCATGATTCTCGTCTGTGGAAGTCGATATAATTGTGGGAAGGATGCTACCGAATATAATTGTGGAGAGCCATCATGACAATCACAATATGCACATATTTAGTAAATGTGTTAGATGACATATCACGAAATATAACCGATTTCTTATTCCAAACACCAAAAGTCCTTTCAATAACACTATGTAAGGATGAATGTTTTTTGTTGAACATTTCTTTTTTGCCTTATACAACATTTCTGGCTCACTCAAAATTAGGTATGTGTTATCTCGTTTCAGCATAGAGCTTGGGATACCCTTGTCGCAATAGATACCCAACATCGACTAAATAGTATTTACGTGATTGATTTGAATGATTAACGTTGAAGGAGAAAAGAATTAGAAAAATAGCTCAGTCTCAAGAAAACTGTAGGTGGATGTGGACAGTTGTATTTGTTATTCTATGTTGTAGGTTTGCAAATTCAACTGCCATGTGCACTGACCTCCCAACCGGTCATGACAAAAATGAAATACATGTTGAAGTCACATACCGCCATGACATTCTGCGTTAGGGACCCACAACAACTGTTGAATGCGATCTTCTCATTATTTGGAGTACGTTCATCAACATGTGTTGCGTCGATTGCTCCAATATAATTCTAAATAAATAATGAAGGGTTACATAATTACGATATTTATATGAAAATTGAATGAAATAAATAGGAGAAATTATCTTAAAGTATGGCATATAGTGCACATCATTAGAAATCTCTGTGGGAGTCCGTTCAAGTGTAGGATATGTTGGTTTTATGACTTATAAAGAAAAACTAACAAGTGCATTCAATCATATTGAGAAGTATCTGCAAATCGATTCGGAGGAGTGTTGAAACCGCTCCATAGCTCCTCACACTCATTCATTCTGCGATAATTTATAGAGGGTTATTGCCAACACTTAGTCGTTCTAGATGAGCCATGAAGTCCATGATTTCTGTGTAGTTCCTTAAACAAATCGGTGAATACCACCTGTTCTATGAGGAACATATTGCTAAATCTTGTTGGGTAGCCCGCAAAGACCTTCCTAATCCATATGTCACCAAAATATGGCGATGTAATGCAAGGAGAGCACTTTATGTACGAGTTATAATATTTGTACATCAACCAAACGACAGCTGCAAATCTCCTTTTGCGCCTTTCTCCAGTTGCATCAATGTATTTTGACATCAAAGTGGCTAACATATAAGCCTCAATGAATTAACTACAATCATATAAGGTTAAGAAAAAAACCAACATAAGCAAATAACATTGTAGACGTAAATAGAAAACATAATGAAGAATAAAAAATTCTCAAGTAAAGTGGCTTGTCCAAAGCACCATAAATATTTGAAGCATCATGAAAAATCATAAAAAATATAAATGTCCCACAAGTATCTAATTAAGAAAAAGTATCCTCAAATGTAGCTGCTCCCATGAAAATAACTTAGGTAAGCCACCCTATGGCCAGCAGGAAAAATAGGGTAGGCTTTTAAGAAAACTTATCCTCAAGGACATATTTTTGAATGAAATTACACTTTAAAGAAAGGTTGTTTTTTTGTAGGTATAATAGTTAGAGTTAAAGAAAGGTTGTTTTTTTGTAGGTATAATAGTTTGAGTGAAATGGGGCAAAATGGTGGAGCTGCCTATAGGGCACCACCTAGGTGCCAGAAGATAGAGAAGATAATCCTTAAGAGCCCGAAACTAGCGCCTAGACGCCAGAAACGGTTATGGGGTGGATTTTTGACAATTTTGGACTATTCTGGGATGTTCTGGAAGATTCTAAACAACTTAAACAACTTTCACACCCCATGAAGTGGTTCAATGAATCTAGACACTTGGAAAAGCTTTTGGTTCAAGTGGTGTGTCTCTTGAAGTGAAGAGGTGTGTCTCTTAGAGTGAAGAGATGTGTCTCTTGGGAAAAGGAGTTGTGTTGTGTCTCTTTAAAAAGTGGGGCTTGGCGCCTCTCATGAGGAGTCTAGGAGAGGTTTTTAGGAGAGATTTGGAGAGGAGTTTGGTGTGCCTCTTCAAGGTGGCGTGCGTGCGTGTGTGTGTGTAAGATGAGAAGTCTCTTGTGGAGTCTTGATAGCTTTTGGAACGTTGGAAGAAGTGTAAGGTTTGCTATTTTCTTTACAAGAAGGGCGTGAATCTTCTGTAAATATAACTCTTGGACTCTTTTTGTATTTGGTTTGAATTACTACAATAAAGTTGTATGTTTTCAATATCATTTGCAATGAAGAACCCATATGTTTTCTCGATGCTTATTCAATAGACTTTCCTTACTCTTTCTCATTGTGATGAGAATTAATTATGTGTAGAATTAAAATGGTTTGAAGTTTTCTTTTATTTTAAACTTTGTGATGGTATTCACTTAAACTTCATTTAAATTGCAATTTAGGCCTATTTCGATGTTAAAATTTATTGTAATTGCATTAAGATCCGAGAAGGTGGTATAATTCTCAACAAAGTGGAACTAGATGTGATTTCATGGATGAGAATGTAGTCCGTGGTGTTGAGTACAAATAAATAGGAAAATAAACTTTGATCAGTGTAGAATTGATGATTTTAGGGTGACAAACTAAAATCACTAATTTAGTCTAGATGTTTGGAAACTAAAGCGAGATGTTAGCCTTCAAGCGAGGGGATGGTGAGAACTCTAAGGTGAGGGCTTAGTATCTTCCCAGCCTAACCACAGATTTAAGGACTAAACTCTGGATTAGCTAATATTCTTTATCCTCCATAAAGAGGATAAAAAATAGGATTGCTCCTATTTTTCGCAATACCACATTTGATTTTTAAACATTATATTCCTACACTAATTATGATCTCATTGCAAGGTGAAAAAGATTTTAATTATTTAATATATTTCCAAAATTTATCGAGTCTCCTTAGTGTTAGTTTTAATTTAATTTTTTAAATTATAATTTTACAGGAAATTAGTAAATTTAAGAAAATCAAAGTTTTCAAAAGTTCCAAACTAAGACGTGATAGTAGTATACTAGAATTAGGGCTGTAATCGAGCCTGAGCGAGCTCAGGCTAGGCTCGTGTTCAGCTCGTTCGAATTTGGCTCGTGTTCGAAATTGAATCGTGTTCAAAATGACTTGTGTACAGTGTGTTTGTGTTTGGCTCGAATAACAATTTTCTGTTCGTGTTCTACTCGAAATTGGCTCGTTAGAATATAAATTATTTTAATAAAAATTATTTTTTTTAAAAAATAATAATTTTGTCTAAAAATTTTTCAAGAACAAATTTCATACCACAGTTCATATATTTATTAACTAAAAAAATGATTAACCAAAAAAACTTTACAAAATTGATTACAAAATTTTACACAAGAATATTAATATTATTCGACAATTACAAAATAAGAATCAATTTATTACAAATTTTAAAATGTACAAACTAAACAAGAGTACAAAAAATATAAATAAAATCTTAAAATAAAAATCAAAATCTAAAAAAATAATTGTATTGTACATTTAATTCTTCTTATGCTTTACATATAACTCAAACTATTAAAACTAATTTATGTAAACCCAAGCTCACACCATTGGAGCAAGAATTGCAGTAGTTCTTTATATCGTTGTCTATTCTTCCTGGCAACTGGGTGGTAATAAAAGACCACCTATTTCAATAAAAGCCTGATTTTTTAATTGAAATACTATATATTTTGGTTATGAGATTAAAAAAAAATAGATTTTTCAGTAAAAAAAAGCAGATTATTTAAGAATCATTCTCCAATCCTTGACACTTCAAAATATTACTTTTGATGATGTTGAAGATCATGGCTCGAGTAATTAAGAAGATTAAATAGGGATGAAATAATTATACCAACTTTTTGTGGAAGAGGAATCCAATTTCCACCAGTTCCGTTCTGCTCTATGTAAGACTTGAGTAGTTTGGCATCTTCCTCTGGTGACCATTGTCCTTTCTTGACCTTATCCTTATTGCAACATGGAGCTCTTCCCATGGTGGCAATCCTCCTCCTCCCCGTCTTCTTCTTATTCTTCTTTGTGAGAGTTTAAAAGGAAAAATTAATGAGAGACTGGAATAATATAATAGTGGGAAGAAAAGAAAGGCTGGGGTTTGTTTCCTTTCATCTTCCTTGAAGTATAATATATATGATGCAGCCATAAGCAATTTGGACCAACACTATCATGAGCTCACATATAAATAATATAATAATGATCTCAATATCTAAGTTAACTCGTATATCTATTTAGTTTTTGTATCTACTTGGTTTTATTAATTTGTATTACACTAAAGTTTATGCAGTGACAACATGATAATAAATTCACTTGGGAGAGGAGTTAGAAGCTAATAAGTTTGGCTCTGAACATTCACACAAATATGATTCTTTCAAATCTGAAATATGAATTTTCTGTGTTATATATATGTAAAAAAGGAATTCTTGGTAAGAAAAATGAAAAGGGCCGAAAACGTGATTTAATGGTATGAGAAATTAATATTACATGCATCTCAAACCTTTCAATAGTATGTTAACTTGTGTTGCCAAACCTGCAATGCCAAACCTGACTAAAAAGAAGAGTTTTCTAAAAAAGTATTATTTTTAAATTACCATCTCCAATAGCAAGAGCCATATCATATGTTCATCTCTTAATTAACATATCTATCCCAGCCTTTTGTATTCTTATCTTATTCTTATCTTAATGGTTGCAAACTTGTGTTGCCTTCCAAAATTAAGAGTAAGAAGAATCATCTTAAAATACTTTTTATATTCTTATCTAAAAAGAAACTCTATGCCGATTTCATGCACCCTCATGAAGCACAAAACCACAGAAATGAAAAAACAGAGGGCATAGAACAAGTTCCCACAAAACATTAATGAGGTACAACAAAAACTAAAAGACTTCTGAATAACTAGCTAAATGTAAATCCTGGTTATGTATTTCCATGGATAGGACCATAATATTATAAATTTATGTATCACTCGCTTCCCCGGTCCACTAATTCGGCTATACACCCTTTATATAAATTGTACATTCACTATCTAATTGAAATAAGAATTAACAGTCTTACACTTTTATAAATAGACATGGTATTTATGATGGAAAATGGAGCCCAAAAGTTCATCATTGAATTCCCATTTACATACGCTAAAAACATGTTCAGCCTGCATGAATGAAAGCCTACATCAAGCATAATTAACATACGCTAAAGTTCAGCATTTGAACCTTAGAACCCATGACAAAGAATAACATCTTTCATAGGTAAAAAAACAGAGGGCATAAAACAAGTTCCCACTAAACAGAAAAAATTAAAACAAGTTCCCATAGGCTATGTAACAGAAAAATGAAACTCTCCTAAGAGGGTCTTTATCCACCTTATTGTGCTCATGTGCTTCCAGAATGGGCGATAACTTATATAACACTGGATCTTGTCATAACAAGTTGATACTTACTTTTATAAACAACAAACCTACTTCCAACAAAAATATAATGCCAACATATATATCAGAAGATTTGTAACTTTAGAAAAATGGATACCATAATTCTTATGAAATACCCCATCTATAAGGAAAACCCTAAACACATATATCTGAAGAAGAGCTTGATAGCATATGCTTGATGGAGATGAATTGAAATGTGTGGTACCACTGTGAAAGCATTCCCCTTGAGTAACATAACTAGGCAGCTACTCTATAAATATTACCTGATATAGCTCACCATAAAGCAACACAATACTCTCATAAATTTGCAAGAAAGCTATAAAATGATTGATGGACAAAAATGGAGATGGCAAGTTATCAAAAAAGCATGGCCCCAAAACCGATGAAGGACATTCATATAAAATATGAAGTTCCCAGAAATATCAAGTATGTATAAGATTCTATATCACCAACTTTATAAAACTATATCCCAAATCTTATGGACTAACCCAAAAGGATGAGTCTGATGACCAATATAAAACTAAGAAAAAGATATGTGATGGTGCATACCTAACTTATAACTAAAAAAAATAAATTACTTTTAACAAGAAAATAACATATATGAATGCAATATGCGATGTTTCACTGCCAAAAACCCTACAAAGTGATGTTTCACTCAAAAAATATAAATAAATCTAAAAGAAATTTAAAAAAGTTTAAGACAAGAGGCATGCCCAAAGATAAATATGAAATATTACAGAAAAGATACTTAAAGATAACACCTAGGTATCCAAACAAGAAGTGCAAGAATATCGAGCAACCAAGCAAGAATAACGATCAATTGAGCCAACACTGGCTATAAAGCGATGTTTCGTTGCCAAAAACCCTACAAAGTGATGTTTGACTCAAAAAACTAAATAAATATAAAAAAAATTTAAGAAAGTTTGAGACAAGAGGCATACTTGAAGATAAATATGAAATATTTCAGAAAAGATACTCAAACAAAGATAACACCTAGGTATCCAAACAAGCAACCGTACAAGAATATCGAGCAACCAAGCAAGAATACCGATCAATCGAGCCAACGCTGCCTATCCAAGGAAAAGTAGAAATAGAGATTAGATGATGAACACAGAAGGAAAACCTTAAGCTTTCAAGGCTGAGGCAGAGGAGTAGAGTCGCAAGAGGGAAATTTAGAGAGGCAGCCGGATGTGAGAACTTTCAAGATGGGAATGGGGGGCCGGTTAGGGTTTTTTTTGTTAAAGAGTATATATATCTCAATATATTTTAATTATTTCACTTATATTATACTATTATATAAATACATAATAATTATATAACTAATAAATATTATTAGTAATAAATTATTATATATTATAATTTATAGTATTTGATTTTATAAAATGTAATAATTTATTTTTTAGAAAAATTTAATTAATTATAATATATAATATTTAATTTTATTAATATTTATTATGTATATATATATTTATTTATTTTCAAGCCAATTCGAGCCGAACACGAGCGAACAAACTTTTGTTCGTGTTCGGCTCATTTGCATTTTGAGCTTAAAAATTTGTTCGTGTTCGACTTGTTAGGCTTAACGAACGAGCCGAACACAAGCTACTTGACGAGCTAAAACAACAAGCTAAATTGACAGTCCTAACTAGAATTAGCCTAAGAGAATTTTTACCTTGTTTCTTTATGAGATCGATATTGGGTTTTTAAAGAATACTTGAAATGACACGTATACTTGAGTAGTATCCCTAGTGTGTAAACCATTTTCTAAATTTCATAAAATTTTGATTTTACACACTAGCCACTAAATATAAATTGGGTCAAGTATTTTTCCATATATTAAATGCTAAATTACTAAGTAATTGCGGGTCGGGTCAAGTTTTTGGCACCATTGCGGGGGAAGCAACAGTAAGAAATTTAAAAGAATTTTGGTTAAACCTGTAAGACCTAGATTTGGAAATTATAATATTATTATCTAGTGTGTTTGTGTGTGTTTATTTTAAAGAAAATCCAAAATACCAAAAATATTTTTGATATCTGCACTATTAGTTAAGTTTTTAAATTTGCATGCGTAGTTCAGGAGCTGCAGACCTTGAATTTTACGACCCAGATTTGGAGAGAACTTTTTGGAGGACTATGAATCAAAGAAAACTCCATGAATTTAATGTAAAAATGGCAGATCAACAATATAATGAATGTTAAAATTTGGATTATAATGCTAGTAGCTTTGAAAGAGTAAATCCCAGAGAGTACTAATTTTTCAAGAAGATATGCGTACTATTTTAACTACTGAGGTTGCAGATATTGAGAGGAAGTTAGATCAATATGTAGAAAGTTATCCTCAAGGGCCCCAAATATTCAAGAAAATTTATTTGGACAATCGATTGAAACTAACTCTTTTGAAACTAGTCATGAGATATACAATCCTTATTCTGATTATTACAACCCAGGTTAGAAACTATTCAAAATTTAACTGGAAGAATAAGTTTGGAGGAGAAAAATAATTTCTAGAAGATAATCAATTTAATCAGACTTGTAATTTGAATAATCAGGGCAACTTTAACGTTGGACTTTCCTTTCTTCATGGATTTAATTTCAACCCACAGAATGTGGAGAAGGATTTATTAGAAGAGGTTGTTATTCAAATGTAGAGTGAGTTAGAAAGTCTAGGGTCCGCAATTAGGAATATGGAAAAACAATTGGAGCAGATTATTAATGTAATCAACAGTTATCCTCCAGAGATTTTACTTAGTGACCTTGAGATAAACCTTAAGGAGAAGAGGGATGAGCAAAATAAAGTTATCTAACTAAGAATTAGAAGAAAATTGGAGGATATGTTTCAAAAGAACTTTGAGTTGAGAAATGAGGATAAGTAGATTGAAAGAACAATGGAAGAAATTCTTAAGAAATTAGAAAAAACCTATTTCGTCTACCAAGATAGATATAGAAAAACCACCTCCACCATTTCCTCAAAGGATTTTAATATGAAAATTAGACCAACAACTTTAAATATTTATAAAAGAATTCAGGAAAATTAACTATAAATATTCCATTTGCCGAGGCATTAGAACAAATTCCAGTTATGTGAAGTTTAAGAAGGAGATTCTTGATGAAAAAAAAAGTTTAAGGATAATGTAATATCTAGCTTTTTGAATGAGATAATTGAGCCAACAATATATCCTATAGTAGTATCTCAAGGGGAAGAATTAGAAGATAACTTGAGACAGAAGAATAACCTAGTAAAATTTAATCCAGAATTTGAATCTTTTAGAGAGATTTCAATCCAAAATTTAGGAGATCTTGAATTATCATATAAAGATCCGTTTCTTATAAATTTTAAAGATGATATTAATATGAAAAGTGAGAAAATCATTACAAGAATATTGGATCTATAAAGAAACATGAGGAACGATGATATGAATCAATCTAAAAAGGAAGAGCTGAAAGAAAAATTACAATTTGAGGATTTAGTAGGGATTCTAGGATCTAAAAAAGATTGGGCGATTGATCAAGGATTACATAGATAGAATTTTGATCCTGGTGGAATCCTTTGTTTGGTGGGAGATGTTAAACCAAGTGCTTCTGGGAAGGCACCTCATGGTTATCTTTGTTGGCGTGCTTATTAATGAAAGTGTGTTTTTATTTATGTGTCAAACTCTGTTATGCTTATGTTGGTGTCTTTAAGTTTGTTGATTGTGTGGATTGATATATGTGTGTTGTGTAGTGAACTATGCTTGAAGCTTTGTTTTTATGCAATGAATGTTAGTGTTGTTTGTGTTAGACGAACTTATATTTATACTTAAGCCTTATTTATTATATAACAATTCCTTTTATTACAAACTTGAAGATTATACATGTCCACTTTTATGCTTCCATTTTAATTCAATTTAATTTTCATTATGTATTTATCAATTTCAATTTTTCATCCTATCATATTTACTTATACTGATTGAAAAATATTTAAAAATTCAAGTTTGGGAGAGGAACAAAAATCTTTCAAACTTAACTTTATTTGTCCTCACTAACCTGTATTTAATCTGATATCACTTTTAAAATGACTTGTGGTATGTGGTGTTATCTTTAGGTTACTATAATTTTGATTTTAAGAATGTTAGAAAAATAACTTAGTTGGGATCCTATGTGATGAAACCATTCTGAAGTTATGATATTTTGTAGAAAACATTAGGAAAATGATTTTTCTATTTATGGTAGAAAGAAGTTAAAATTTGAAAAGCTAAGATTCTTAGAGTTTTACTTAATGAGAATTGATCCTTTATTGAAACCTTTTTCAAAATAATACCTACACTTTTAGAAAGTGAGGGAAAGTTTTGAAAAAAATAAGTTTTCAACTTTGGATAGAGGATAGTGAAATTCAAAACTATTAAAGGCCTATATAGATATAGTAATCCTCACATAAAAATAAAAGAAAAGAATTAAGGATTAAAAAGATCCTAAAAAAAAAACAAAAAGATAAGAAAAAGAAAAGTGAAAAGAAAATTTGTGAGGAGAAGCTTGAGGAGAAGCCTAATCAAAAATTGGTTTCACTTGAATCTTTTTAAAAGAAAAGACTTAGAAAAAATCCTATGCTTATTCCTATTTCAAAAAAGTACTGGTCAAATTGGTATAGATAAGGTGCTTAAATTCTATTTTTAAACTTTCTTTTCTATTTTTAAACTTTCTTTTAAACTTTCTTTGAATCTTTAGTTTGATAAGTTTCAATAACTTTTGAAGTAAATGGAAAGTCAAGATTCCTATGTTGAATATGAGATATACTTACACTCTAGTCCTATGTTAATTTGCTAGAATTTATCCTAAGTTACACTATAACATTTCTGAGACAAAATTATAAATAAATCTACTAAAACCCACTACCTCAAATCAACAAATTTGGTTTTTAAAGTTATTAGGTTGCTTGAGGACAAGTAACATTTAAGTTTAGGGAAATTTGACACAACTAAAAATTACTTATTTTTATATATACATTTTAGGCTTTTGTTTAATGATATAACACTTTATAGGACGGTATTTTACATGTTTTTGGTTTTAGGTACAAGAAATGGAGTTTTGAAGAAAATGAAGCAAAAACAATGTAATTTGGAGGCAAAAATGAGTAAGGAAGAAAATTTTGACCTGACACATTTCGTCATGTCATTCTATGCTTAATCTTTTTTACATTTATCACATGTTTAGTTACATTTTAAAGAAAGATTATTTTCATGCTTATCTTAAAAACTAACAAATCTTCGTTCGTCGAAGTCCTTAGACGACTTTCCTCTGTTAACTCGGGGAGCCATTTGAAAATTCTACGAAAATCCAAATATAGTCCAAATAAATCACTAGATAAAAAATCTAACTCCTCAAGCAAGGTTATTAAGTAAGAAACTTTTCACAATGAGTTTTCTTTAAGTATTTTCATCAAAAATTCTAATTTTCAGATTTCCCAAAATCCGTTGTGAAAATAACAAATTTCTAAGTTAAAGTGAAGCTCTTACCAAGAGACGATGAAATATATAGTTTTTAGCCTCTAAATTCTTCTCTATTGCCCATAATATGATGCCCGAGACCAAGGTCTTGAGGTAGAAGATGACTCAAACAGCAAAAATGACGTTTGTCCGTGAAATTTTGTGGTTTTCTGGGCAATATAGCATGTTCAGACCTTTAGTGCATCATGTGCCATGATGCTCCAAGGCTCTGTAAGTTGGCGCATCATGCGCCAGAGCATATATTTTTCAGATTTTAATTTTTGTGGAATTCTGCTATGTACCGCTTTACGTCAACCTCTATTTGACTTAAATAAACCTTTCTAAGCATATATAAACTTCACACTAACACTAAAATTTCAAAAAAAACACAATACTCACATTTATATATAAAATTAGTGCTATTACAAACTAATATTTTTCAAGTAAACAAAAATCAAATTCAGTGTTCCAAAGCAAACCAACATCCTAACACTGAAATCTAAACATCAAAATTCAAATCATAAACATAGATAGAATTCATTAGAGAGGAAATACAATCCAACACAACAAACTAAAATAAACAACACTACACAAAACATTCCGTGCATAAATTAAGATCAAGCATTGTCTTCATTATCGTCCTCCTGGATATCTCCCATCAATTGGTAGTGCACATACAGATTGTAGAAGGGTCAAAATCAGTTGAATTTTCCTCCTCAATCCAAGCATGTTTCTTGAACATACGTACCAATCCATCTTGAATACGCCCTGTATGTTCAAAATTTTCCTTCAGTCTCCAATATAGATGATCCAACATTTCAGTAATATTCTCAATCACGTGCATGAGATTCTACACATCTTTTTCTCTTCTTGATCCTCTTTGAAAGTACAATGGAGTTGCAGTAGGGCTAAACAGATGATGAATTCTGAGATCCTTGATCCATCAGTACATTCATATCATTTTCATCTCTCATTCCTCTTTTCATCTCTCATTCCAATATAGTTGCAATAGACTTATGGATTCATCAGTTCCAAGGAAGTAGCACTTTTTCCCAACTTTCATATGGTACTTGCAATTGACTGCATAATAGGAAAATAGTGGATGGATGTCCCAGTCCAGTTGTAGATCCATTCAGAATCTAACCTAAAAATGAATTCATAATAATATCTCCAGCATCAATAGGTTTTCTAGTTTGAATATAATAATTCAGAATGTCACTCTCCTTTGTGACCATACTAATTTTCATGGTAGGTAGTAATTTCGATGCAATAAGGAAATGCCAGGCTTTTGAAATTGGATTTAAAAATGATGAAGGAAAACTTACATTTCCATCAGCTCTGGTCTCCCAATTAGCATCTTCATTCGTAAGGTAACGGTAGAGTTCATTCATATTCTCTCTGGTAGGGGTAAAGTTTGCATAATGACAGATAAGCACATTTTCAATCATAAACATCTCGTTATTCTTAAAAGAGTGAATTGCACAAACTTGCCTCACACATAAATCATTTCTTAGTTGATCCCATGAAGATTTGCATAAAATTCTTTTACTACGGGAACAACAATAATGACAGTAGTGTAGCAAAGCACTTCCCAACGCCTCTGCAAATAGTCTCTTCTACTCGAGTATTTGGTGTGTTGAATCCTCGATTCACAAATCCCCTTTCTTTGATAAGCCTCTTATTCACTAGAACTCGATAATGTAATTTCTGTGCATCGAAATTGAAGAACATTCTCAGGTTGAAAATTCTAAATCTAGCGAAGTTTCTAGAGTGGGAGGCCATACAAATTTAAAAATGGTGACTCTTCCCTCGTTTTCCCGCCTAAAATATGGTTTGGAGTCTGTTTTTAGGAGTTATATGAAGAAGAAATCGCCAAAAACGACCATTTGACACGTTTTAAACATTTTCAGACCCGCGACGCATCATGCACTGATCTGGCGCATCATGCGCCAGCTCTCTGGAGTGGCGCATCATGCGTTAGTTCTAGAATTTTTGCCGTTTTGATTTCAATCCAATAAATTCTCAATTTTTTCATAAAATAAGGAAAATAAAGATGTATTTTATACACAAACTACATAAAGACCTAAACATAAATATACTTGAAATATCTCAAAGAAAACAAACAATGATACAAGTAAAACAACGATACAAATGGGTTGCCTCCCACGAAACGCTTGGTTTGATGCCTTCAACCTGACATTCCCACTGTTATTCTGGGTGACCCAACATTACTGTCCCTTTAAAAAATTTTCTTTCTCCATCAAAATATGATTTCAATCTGTGCTCATTCACTTTAAATATTCTTCCAGTCTTGGGGTCTTCAATATTAACTGCCACATAGAGATAAACTTTTATAACTTTGAATGACCCTTTCCACTTGCCAATTTTTTCATTTTTTCCTTATAAATCTCCGCATTACCGAAAGATTCATTTCTGATTTCCTCATGCTCATTCATTTGCAATAATCTTTTTTCACCAGCTTCTTTCAAATTGAAATTGAATTCTTCTATAGCCCAATAAGCTTTAGGTTCTAATTTAACTGGCAAGTGATAAGTCTTTCCAAAAATTAATCTAGAAGGAGACATTCTAATAGGTGTCTTATAGACTGTCCTATATGCCCATAATGCTGTATCTAATCTAGTAGACCAATCCATTTTACAAGGATTAACACTCTTTTTCAAAATTCTCTCTTTTAATTTCATGATTAGATACTTCTGCTAAACCACTCGTCTTGGGATGATAAACAGTTGCAACTTTATGCACTGTATTACATTTTTTCACCAATCTTGGAATTGTTGCATTTCTAAAATGAGATCCGCTAAAATGAGATCCGCGCCATCGGTAATGATTACTCTCGACATTCCATATCTTGTAAGAATATTTTTAATTAAAAATTTTGAAGCACTACGAGCATCACATCAAGGTAAAACAATTGCTTCAATCCATTTTGAAACTTAATCCACTGTATTTAATATGTATATATTTTTGAATGAGGGTATAAATGGTCCCATAAAATGCAATCCCCATCCATCAAAAATTTCAATTTTCGAATTAAAATTTAGAGGCATTTCATTTCTTCTTGAAATATTACCTACTCTCTAGCACCGATCACTTGTTTATATATATATATTAACATCTCTAAATAGAGTAGGCTAATAAAATCTAGATTGTAAAATTTTGTGAACAATGATACATGACCAGAGGAAAATATGTTGAGATTTTCATACCTATTTTATATTATTTTTGATGATATTGCACTTTAAAGAAAGATATGTTTGATGTTTTGTTGCAGGAATGATGAATTAGGGTCATTGGAGTAAAAAGATGCAAAAAGGAGCAAATCTAGAGCGAAAAGGACCAAAATGTGCAGATTTGAACTAGGGCGCCGACGACGAGATTTTCTGGAGACTCCAGAATTAATTCATTAAGAAGGTTCACCTTATGCCCAATCAGGCTTTGGATAAGGTCAAATTTTGAAGGGATGCTTAAGAAACTCTTGAGAAAGCTCATCCACAACTTTAAAAGAATGTTTTGGCCAAAAATTAAAGGGAGAAGAAGTGGCAGAGAGAGTTCCTGGAGGTTAGAAAGGTTCCAATAGTGTGTAAAAATTATGAGGAATTCTTTGAGAGATTGTAAGAGTGGAGGGAAAGTGAGAGATTTCTTCCTCCTTGCTTCTTCGAAGAAGAATTCTGTGTGCTGTAAAGAAAGTAAGAGATTTAGAGGAACTTTGAGGAGTGTTCTTGGGGAGAAATTAGAGATAAGTTATTTACTTGTTGTAGTTTGGATGACTTTGATTTTATATATGAATTCTGAGTTTTGTTGTGTTTTCCCCATGAGATCTGAGTAGTTTTCTCTGTCTTTCTCTTTATCTTGAGATTTGTGA
>NW_018229457.1:68799-90634 GCF_001263595.1 Phalaenopsis equestris | reverse complement strand
AAAGTATTGTTTTTCTAAAATCTTAGTTCGTAGTTATAATCTTACTCCCTGTGGGATTGATATCTAGGACTCCATTAGAGCTCTATATTACTTGAGCGATACATATACTTGCGTTGATAAGTGTGACTTTACAATTATTGAATATTTATTACCTCCATATTTATCTTATATTTTTAAGCATATATAAAGTCGCGGTCAATACACCAAAAATATATGCATTTTAGACCCATATTTTATACTCATTTTTGGTGATATTGCATTTTAATAGAAGATTTTATTTTATTTTATTGCAGGTTGTTGATTTTTAGGACTTGGAGCAAAAAGGAAGCAAAAAGGAGGAAATTTGGAGTCAAAAGGGAGAAGTTAAAAAACTGTTTAGCACCGACGAAGCCAGACTAGACAACGACGAGACTAGACAACGACGACGCCGTTTGACAGAGAAGAAGGAATTAATTAGATGGCCTTTGACACCGACGGTGCTAGAATGGGCGCTGACGACGCCAGTGTCTGTGCAGACCTTATTTCAAGAAGATTCGACAAATTTGGACACTTTTTGAAGAGTTTTTGGTTGCACCTATTTGAAGAGTTTTTGGTTTGAAGAGTTTTTGGTTGCACCTATTGGAGAACCGACCTAGGCTCTATTTAGGGCCTAAATTTGATAAGAAAACCCCCCACTTAGTAGCATTTTCAAATTCTTCCACTCATTTTAACTTTCCTCTTCGCACGCCTACATTCCACGCCATTCCACACCATTAGTTAGTTATTATTTTTATAGTTTTGAGTTTTTGTGGTGAGTTTAAGTGGGAATTTTTCTCTAAAAAGTGTTGGAGAGGAAGAGAAGTGAGAGATTTCTTCTTTCGACATTTCCTAAGAGAGGCTACAGAGGATTTGCGTTGAAAAAGAGTTTAAGATAAGTGTTGTTTGTTTATTATTGTTGTATGAACTTTCTTTTATATATAAAATTTGTGTTCTGTTGTATCTTTCTCATGAAGTTTGAGTAGTTTCCTTTATCTTTCTCCCTACTCTGAGATATGGTGAAATGAGAAGATAATTTGGATGTGCCAATGTTAAAATTTTAAATAAATTGTGATGGTTTTTCAACTCCGCTCTTAATTTACTTTTCGATCTGACCAATTGAATTGTTAAAATATGTTGTGAAACATATGATTCGGGAAATGGAGTATGAGTTCTACAACAGAGTGAGAATCACATTTAAGTCCATAAAAGAGTATTTCATTCATGGAATTAACTGCAAATAAATAGGGATATATACTTTTTTAGGTGTAGAATTGGAGATTTTTAGAATGACAAACTAAAAATCCCCAATTTGATCTTAGTATTTACAAAATAAAGCGAGAGTTAGCCTTCAGAGGAAGGGAAGTGGGAGCTCTGAAGTGGGAGCTAGTATCATCCCAGCCTAGCCATGGGATTAGGGACTAAAACTTTTCTATAACACTGAATCAGGATAGAGAATTAAAATTGCTCTTATTTGACACAATACAAATTTAAACCATTTATCTCATCTCATTTCACCAAAAACTCATTGTATTGGGAAAGATGAAAGATGTTTTTTCATATTAGTAAACTTCATCACATAAACATAGTTTAGTAGTTATTAATTTTAAACCCTGCTTTTAAATTCTGCTAGTAATTAATAATTTAGCTTTGATAGTATCTTAAACATTCAAAATTAGTGACAGTAATTTCATTTGATTTATGTAAATTTTCTAGTTAATTTATCATTTCAAATTTAAACCTTCCTCGTGGGATCGATATTTAGGACTTAAAAAGAAAGTCTTATATTACTTGAAAATGATACATATACTTGCATAGAATATCAACATTAAGTGTTGAACGTTATACCACTTCAAGTTTTTGGCTCCGTTGTAAAGCAGAGTCAACTTTATAAATTTTAAACAACAATATTTCAGCAAATCCACATCAATTTTTTGGCGTCGTTGCCGGGAAGGTAACAGTAAATTAAATAGATTTGGTAAATAAGGAAATTTAGAGATAAAAATATACAAAATTAAAAATATCAAAAAAAATTATAAAATCAAAAATAAAAAAATATATAACTATATATTTAAGAGTATTTTTAAGAAAATTTTCTTTGTTTATTATATTTTTTTATGAAAAATATTGGATATGAAGGTTTAGTATCTTACGATTAAGAATTAGAACGTACTATTAGAAAAATTTGAAAAAAACAAAAATAAATTAAAATTTTGAACAAAATGGCAAATAATTTAGATAATCAAATAAATGAAAATTGACAAAGACCTTTAAGAGATTATGCTAATGCAACATTAGATGAACTTCACTTAACTATTCAAAATTCTGATGTTGTTGCTAATTCATTTGAGCTTAAACCTGCTATTATCCAAATGGTACAAAATAATCAGTTTGGAGGAACACCTACTGTAGATCATAAATTACATCTTTCTAGTTTCCTTGAGATTTGTGCTACTTTTAAATATGACGGAGTGTCTAAGGAAGTTGTTAGGCTTAGACTTTTTCCTTTTTCATCAAGGGATAAAGCCAAAGCTTGATTAAACTCATTAACACCTACATCTATCAGAACTTGGGGAGACCTATCACAAAAATTATTGGCTAAATATTTTCCACCCTTGAAAACAGCTAAGCGTAGAAACGATATTACATCTTTTTGTCAGTTTGAATGGGAATCAATATATGAAGCTTGGGAGAGATTTAAGAATCTCATTAGAAAATGTCCACACCATGATTTACCAGATTGGTTAATAATTCAAACTTCTTATAATGGATTAGTAGGATCACTTAGATCTTTTAAAGATGCTGCTGCAGGTGGATCTTTAATGTCTAATAGAAGAAATAACTACTAATAATTTTCAATAGCCATCTAAACGGGTAAATCCTAAGAGAGTAGTTAGTATTCATGGATCTAATGCAATGTCTATTTTAGCACCTCAAATTGCTGCTATATTCAAAAAGATTGATCAAATTAGAGTGAACTATTCTCAAATACCACAAGTATTAGAGAAAAATTCACTAGGGCAGATAATTGATACCCAATCATTTTATAAAACTTTGAATGCTATTAATAATCAAAGTAACAATCCTTATTCTAACTATTACAACCTTGGATGGAAAAATCACCCTTATTTTAGTTGGAGTAATTATAATAATTCAATGAACCTGTCAGGAAATTTAAATAACCAAAGAAATCCTAATTATCTACCTTTTTATCGTCCTGGATTTAACTCTAACCCAACCCACAAGTTAAGGAAAATAAGTTAATGATGGAAGAGGCAATGTTGAATATGGGAAATCAAATACAAAATAAAGGGGCTACTATTAAAAATATTGAAAATAAAGAAATATTAAAAATAAATGAGGACATATTGCTATTGCACTTAGTAATAAACCTTCAGGAAATCTTCTAACCTTCAAGAAATCTTCTGAGTACAGTGGAAGTTAATCCCAAAGATCAAAATAAGGAACAAATTGAAGTAATTCAATTATGAAGTATAAAAGAAATTGAAACAAGAATCCAAAGAGAAATTGAAGTTGATGAGGAGAAGGAAGAGATGGAAAGTGACCATAATGAAAATGAACAAATACAAGTTCCTTTAGAAAAACCATTACCTCCATTTCAATGACTAAAATAGAAGAATAAAGACAAACAATTTATAAAATTTTTGGAAATCCTTAAAAAGTTAACGATAAACATTCCTTTCATTGAGGCTTTAGAACAAATGCCAAGTTATGTGAAATTTATGAAAGATATACTAACAATAAAGGGAAGTTTACAGATCATGAGACTGTTGTATTCAGTGAAGAGTGTAGTACTATTATTAAAAAAAAGCTTCTTAAAAATTTAAAAGATCCTGGTAGTTTTACTATACCTTGTGCAATTGGTGAAAAGTTTTATGGAAAAACCTTATGTGATTTAGGAGCAAGTATCAATCTTATGCCTCTATCAGTTTTTAAATGTTTAGATTTAGAAGAAAATTCCCTTACTACTGTAACTTTTCAGTTAGCTAATCGCTCAATCACTTATACCAAAGGACTTATAAGATGTATTAGTAAAAGTGGATAAATTTATTTTCTCATTTATTTTCTGGATAAATTTATTTTCTCTGTAGAATTTATAGTATTAGATATGGAGGAAGATAAAGAGATTTCTATTATTTTAAGGAGATCATTTCTTACAACAGGGAGAGCTGTGAAAGATGTGCAAAAAGGAGAATTAATAATAAGAGTTAATGATCATGAAGTAAAATTTAATATTGCAAAAGCTATGAATATCCTGTAATAGAAAAAGACAATGATTGTTTTAGGATGGAAGTTATTGATTATCTAAGTAACAAGCAATTTAAGAAAGAGTTTGAAGAAAAATTAAAGCTAGAAGAATTTAGTGAAAATGAGGATGAAATAAAAGAAGAAAATTTAGATTATATTCAAGACAAATTTGAAACTTTAGATTTGTTAGAAAATGATGAAAAAAATCTTATTCCTTCAAATATTAAACCACCTGAACTTAAACTGAAAGTATTACCTGATCATTTAAAATATGTATTTTTAGGAGATTCATCTACATTGCCTATTATTGTATCTTCTTAGTTAATTGAAATTCAAGAACAAAAATTAATAGAAATTTTCAAAAGATATAAAAAAGCTTTTTGATGGACTTTAGCAGATATTAAAGGAATTAGTCCTTCAATTTGTATGCACAGAATTTTATTAGATGAACAATACAAACCTAAAGCTGGTACTCAGAGGAGATTAAACCTAATAATGAAAGAAGTTGTTAAAAAAGAAATTTTAAAATGGTTAGATGCTAAAATTATATATCCTATTTCAGACAGTGCTTGGGTGAGCCCAATTCACTGTGTTCCAAAGAAAGGAGGAGTGTCCATTGAAGTAAATGAGAAAAATGAATTAATTTCAATAAGACAAGTTATTGGTTGGTGAATTTGTATAGACTATAGAAAGTTAAACATGTCCACCAGAAAAGATCATTTTCCTTTACCCTTTCTAAATCAAATGTTCGATAAATTGGCTAGAAACAAATATTACTATTTTTTAGATGAATATATTGGTTATCATAAAATTCTAATTACTCCTGAATTCTAATTACTCCAATTACTCCTGAGGATCAAGACAAGAAAACATTTACAAGCCCTTATGGAACATTTGCTTTTCGTAGAATGCCTTTTTGACTATGCAATGCACATGCAACATTTCAAATATGTATGATGCCAATATTTAGTTATTTGATTGAGCATAGAATGGAAGTATTTATGGATAATTTCTCTATGATCGGAATTTCATTTAAATTATGTTTAAATAATTTAGAAAAAGTTCTGGAATTATGTGAAAAAATCAACGTAGTACTAAATTGGGAAAAATGACAATTTATGGTTGCAGGAGGAATTGTACTTGGGCATAAAATTTCTGAAAAATAACATGGAAGTAGATCCTGCAAAAGTTCAATTTATTGAAAAATTACAACCACCGACGACGGTGGGAGGGGTAAGAAGTTCTAGGACATGCTGGTTTTTATAGGCGTTATATAAAGATTTTTTCAAAAAAAACTAAGCCATTATGCCAACTTGTAGAAAAAGATGTGAAATTTGAATTTAATGAGGAATGCATTAAAGCATTTAAACTATTGAAAGAAAAGTTAATCACTGCTCCTATAATAGTCCCACCTGATTGGGAAAAACCATTTGAAATAATGTGCGATGCTAGTGATTATGCTATAGGAGCTATTTTAGGATAAAGGCACAACAAAATTATTGAAGTAATATATTATGCTAGTAAAACTTTGAATGATGCTTAAATTAACTACACTACTACTGAAAGAGAGTTATTAGCTATTATTTATGCCTTTGATAAATTTAGACCTTACTTAATTGGAACTAAATGTATAGTGCATACAAATCATTCTGCTATTAAATACTTAATGCAAAAGAAAGATGCTAAACTAAGGTTAATTAGATGGATACTTCTATTACAAGAGTTTGATTTTTTTGTAGTTGATAGAAAGGGAAATGAAAATCAAATAGCTGATCATTTTTTTAGACTAGAAAAAGAAATATTATTAATTTTGCAAATGAAATTTTAGAAAATTTCCCTGATGAGCAATTATATAGTACTGATGAAATAAATGCACCATGGTATGCCAATATAGTAAATTATATTGTAAGTGATATTCTATCACCAAATATTAAGAATCAATAATTAACAAAATTTATATATGATTTAAAATTCTATTTTTGGGATGACCCATACTTATATAAACAATGTAAAGATCTAAGTATTAGAAGGTGTGTGCCTTATGAGGAAACTCAACAAATAATTGAGAGATGTCATGATTCTGAATTTGGAGCACATTTTTGAACAAATAGAACTGCTTATAAATTTTGCAAGCTAGATTTTATTGGTCTACTCATTTTATAGATGTTAATGAATATATTAAAACATGCGATTGATGTCAACGAGTAGGAAATATTTCTAGTAGAAATGAAATGCCTCTAAATTGGACATTAGAAGTTGAAATTTTTGATGTGTGGGGATTAAATTTTATGGGACCATTTATGCCTTCATTTGGAAACTTATATATATTACTTACTGTTGGTTATATGTCCAAATGGATTGAAGCTGTTGTTGTACCTAAATGTTATTCTTATAGTGTTATGGAATGCTGAGAGTAACTATTATAAATGGAGGATCCCATTTTAGAAATAAGAAAATGGAGAAATTGATAAAAAAATGATATTATGCATAAATTCTCTACTGCTTATCATCCTCAGACTAGCGATCTAGCAAAAATATCGAATCATGAAATAAAATGAATTTTAGAAAAAAATATAAATTCTTATAAATTGGATTGGTCTGCTAGATTAGATACTACATTATGGGCATACAAAACTGCTTATAAAACTCCTATACGAATGTCCCCATACAGACTTATTTTTGGAAAAACATGCCACTTACTAGTAGAATTGAAGCATAAAGCATTTTGGGCTATTAAGGAATTTAATTTTAATCTAAAAGATGCTGGTGAAAAAAGATTATTGCAACTCAATGAACTTGAGGAGATCATAAATGAAGCATATGATAATGAAAAAATCTATAAGGAGAAAATGAAAATAGGGCATGATCGAAAAATTAAATATGACATGATCGGAAGATTATTAAAAAGAATTTTGAACTTGGACAAGAGTTTTATTATATAATACAAGATTGAGATTATTTCCAGGAAAACTGAAATCCATATGGTTAGGACCATTTAAAGTGATTAAAGTTTATCATTATGGAATTGTTGTTATTAAGGATCCTAAAGATAGAAAGATATTAAAAGTTAATGGGCATCGATTGAAACATTATTATGAGGGACACATACTACAATTTAAAGAGGTTTTAATGTTAATTCAACCCAACTAAACAAATGGTATGTTGGGCTGACGACGTTAAACCAAGCGCTTTATGAGAGGTAACCCATATATAAATTTATATATCTATATATTACTATTTTGTTAATAAGTGTGTTTATGTAGGAAATAATAGTATTTTTAAGTCCTACACAATTATATATATCATAAATTAAGGCAAATATTGGTATTGGAGGAAAATTTGGAATCAAATTGAAAAAAGAAATTCACACTCGAATTTGGCCTTTGGCACTGAAGGCGTCTGCCTAAAGGACCCATTGAGCCAATAGCGCCAATGGGAGCGTCGACGACATCCCGAGTATTTTCCATGTGCTGAATGGTTTTGGCGGGATTTCACTCTACAATAACCACCGGGAGGTGTTTTTAAAGTCCTAAAAATTTACTTGGACGTCCAAAAACTTCCTAATTTTGAATTCCATAGCTTCCATTTCCAAGAATACTTAAAGGTATGAAGTTTTAAATAAAAGAAAGTTTATCAATTTTGACGCGCATAGATTATATGATAAAGTCATCATGAAGAAGAGACTTATCAAGGAGAGAGGCTTTGTCAATCATGGAGTGAGTAATCAAAGTTCACAGATTGAGAAAATCATTGTACAGAGGCGTTGAGATTCTGTGCTACACTACCGCTGCAGTTGTAGTACCTGTAGTAAAGAATTTTTAAGCTAACTTACATGAAATTACCCAAGGATTTGTCTTCGTTCAAGGTAAGGCTGTACCATTTACTCCGGCTCGAATTAATGATTTGTACATGATAGAAAACGTTCTAATCTGTCATTATAAAAATTTTATCCCAACGAAAGATATGATGCAAGGAGTATATAATTTTCTGACGGATGAACAAGATAATTGAGAAATCAGAGATGAGGGATACACAATCAGAGATGAGTGATAAGTTAGTTTCTCCGCTTCACTGCTTAATCCAATTTCAAAACAATGGCATTTATTCATATCTACAAAACTACTCCCTACCATGAAAATTAGTAGAGTTACAAGAGAAAGTGCCATTTTAAACTATTGCATTTAAATGGAAAAACCCATTGATGTAGGGTCAAATATTTTCAAATCTGTTATGGGTATTATTATGAATGGGCCAATATATGGACTTGGGCATCCTTCTACAATTTTCCTACTTTGCAGTCAATCTTAAGTTTCATATGAAAGTTGGGAAAATGTCTTACTACCTTGGGAGCCCATGATTCCTATTGACGAAAATTATATAGGGAATGGAAATGAAGCATTAGAATGAAGCATTAGATTGAAGCATTAGATTGTATTTTGGATCATTCATCATATGCTTCAACACCATTGATGCCACCAATAGTTGGAAGTTAAATAACTTTGGGGAAGAGAATGAAGAAAATAGCAAGAGAACTACAGAGTATTACGAATGCAATAGGAAATCGTAACTACCTTTTTGATCACCTAGATTGGAGAAAGAAGGAGAACTTTGACCATACTAAGACAATTGAAGCAGGATTGATGCAGATGTTCAATAAAAATGGATGGATCGATGAAAATTTGACTAATTAATTCTTGTACCGACCCTTCTACAATTTGCATGTCTATTACCAGTATATGGAAGATATTAGAGGAGGAGAAAGTACTGAAGATGAGGCAGATTAATTGAAGAAGTTGGACTCTCTACTATTTTAAAATACTTATGTCTTACTGTAATTGTGTGAATTTGATTTACTTTGCTTTACTTTAGAACTTTGATTATGTGTATAGTTTTGTGTCAGCATTCTAATGTTGAGGCTTGATTTCAACGCTGAATTATAATTTAGTTTGCTTTGAGGATGTGGAAATGTGATTAGAAAAATGTATTTGTAAAAAGTGTACTTTCAAATATAAAAGTTAGTTTTGTGTTGGTTGTGAAAATGTTTGTTTGTGAATTATTTTTAGATGAAAATTAATGTTAAAAAAAACTAAATAAACTTTGGAGTAAATTGAGAGAAAATTGAAAATTGAAAAAAACCAAAATAAGAGTTTTTTCTGCCACTGGCGCCGATGGCGCTAGCATGGGCGCCGACAACGCCCTCGACCGTAATCGACCCAAACACCCTTAAAATTTGCGATTTGCATAGTGAAACACCATTTTTACCCTTGAGTCACCTTGAACCTCTGGTTTTTGCACCTAGGGCTTGCTATTGATCGGATTTGAGGAGATTTTAAGGAAAACAAAGTTTGGATTTCATATTCTCTAGGCAAGAGCTACACTTTGAACTCAAATTTTTTGATTTTCACCAAGGATTTATTTTACATTACCGAGATCCAAAATTTTGAGATTTTTTTGGAAGATATTGAGAAAATCCTTTGGTGAAGAAGTTTTAGTAGATTTAAGTTTAAAACATTTCACATTGTGATTTTTGGAATTTTTGGGAATTTATTTGGAGTTTATCAAATTTTTATAGATTTACCATGACACATAGAATGAGCAAAGGAAAGAGAAAGGTAGATTTTAATGATCGAAAGTTTGTCAACTAAAAGGCCAACATTTGCTTCAATAGTTTACGTACAACTAAAAAAGTGATTCCAGATCAAGGATTTAAAAATCAGGGAGGAGAAGTCGAGAGATTAATCAATGCTCTACAATGGGAGAATTTTTTCTACTTTACTGCCGAGGTGATTATTGGTATAGTGATGGAGTTCTATGCCAATTTTAAGGAGACTTCTGAAGACTATATGTTTGTTCGTGGGAAAATGGTGGAGTTTACTCCAAGGAATATTAATGAATTTTATCAGTTGGAAGATGTGTATAGCTGCCAGTACAAATCGTTTTCTACTATGAATAAGGCTTTGAATGAGGTTATTTCTTTTCTTATTGATGGAAGAGGAACCTATAAAGTTGGTGTTAAGGTAAACTTTCCTCTTTCTATGTTAAATGTAGTATCTAAGGCCTTACATTATTTTATTTCTGGAAGAATGATACCAACAAACCATCATAGTGAGGTGACAAGGGATAAAGCCATCTTGAATTTTTGTATCCAACAGATGAAAGGGATAGATGCAGGTTCTATTATTTATAGGAACACTCGATCTATTGCTCTTGGAGAGACTACTGGAATCATCACACCATGCTCTGATCTTCATACTATGTGAATAGGCAGGAGTTGATTATAAACCAGATGAGGAGAGTATTGAACCTCTAAAACCTATTGGGTCCGCCAATATAAAGACTTATGAATCTCATGTTGGATGGAGATCTGGAAGTAGGATCAGAGATATTCCTTTTACTTCAAGTACTTCTAGTACCCCTACTATCCAGGAACTTATGGAGCAAATTATGATTCAACAGGGAGATATTTTGAGAATAAATCATAGAATGGAAAATATGGAGGGAAGAAATACTCACTTTAATGATTTGATAAGACAAACATTCAAATATGATGCTGCTTATGATGATGCAATGGTCAAATTCAAGAGGGGTGATCACTCTGCTCAGTTTCCTACTCACTCTGTTTTTACTCCATATTAGCAGTAAAATTTAGATGTGGAAGAAGAAGAAGAAGAAAAGGATGATTGGTGTTGCTTTAGTTAGATTTTTTGTTTAGTTTATGTTTAGTTGTACTTTATCATTGAGACTGTTTGTTTGTGGACTGTGATGCTTTATTTCTATTGTATGCTGTGTTGTGAACTTTAGATTTATGAAGCTACTGGAAGTTATTAGTTTTTAGTACTTTGTTGGATGTATTTGTAGTTAAATCTTTCTCAGCAAAATTTTTTTTGTGCTATTTAATATTTTAAGTCTTGTAGCTTTTCATATTAGCACCTGTAATATTTCAGAGTTAAAGAGTTAAGTATTTCAGAGTTAAGTTTCAAATCAGAACCTTCAATAGGTATGTCTTTTCTTTATGTATTAAATGTTTTCTTTAACCCTTAATTTTTCATATCTTCATTTAAAATCTTTTAAAAATTTAAGTTTGGGGGGAAGAAAAATTCCTTTTTAAAGAAAAGAAACTTAATTTTATTTGTCCTCAATTAGTTATATTTTCAAAATATTTTAAAAATTTAACATGACCTTAGGTATTAGAGGATAACTTTAGATAACTATACTATGTTTCTAAATATATGGTAAACTTATGTAAAATTTTTAAATAATAAAGGTTAATTTTACAGATAAGGTTAATTAATAAAAAAGGTTAGTTTTAGAGATTAAGATTATTTGGTATGATAGAATAAGATTATGTTTTTCTATTTTAAGTAAAGAAATTTGTATTTTTGAAGTATTAAAAATCTTAGAGATTCATGTAAGAATAAAATATTAAAATTTTTTGAAAAATCTTTAAAGCTAATATAAATTTATAAAGTGAAGGAATGTGAAAAATTTTTAACTTTAAGAAGAGGATAGTGAAGTTTAAAATCATTAAAGGCTATCCGTTTTTAACTTTAAGAAGAGGATAATAGTAATCCTCACATATAAAGGCTTTCCGGATATAATAATCCTCACATAAAAAAAAGAAAAAAAGAAAAAGGATTGAAAATGATCAAAAAAGAATAAAAGAAAAGGAAATGAAAAGAAAAAAAGGATGTGAGGAGAAGCTTAAGGAGAGGCCTAATTAAAAATTGGCTTCACTTGAATCAACCTAAAGAAGAAGGCTTGACTACATTTTCTAAACTTATATTTAAGTATTAGGATATTTACTAGTAATGTTTAATGAAGTTCTTTTTCATATGAATATTCTAAGTGGCTTTAATATGAATAAATTGCAATTTTCCTTAAAAAGAATAGAGAATAAAAAATCTAAGACTTGAGTGCTAAATATTCTTATACCTTTAGTGATAACTCGAGTTATTTTAATTTTTTTTTAAGTGATGTTATTATATTTAATGAACTAAGATATGGAAATCTAGAAGTTAAAATCTTTAGCATAAGTCATATTTTTTATGTAGTAAAAGAGTTACTTAAGGACAAATAACATTTAAGTTTAGGGGATTTTGATACACAAAAAATATATGCATTTTTAGTCCCATATTTTATACTCATTTTTTGTGATGTTACACTTTAATGGAATGTATTTTTTGTGTTTTATTGCAGACTGTTGATTTTTAGGGCTTGGAGGAAAAAGTAAGCAAGAAGGAGGAAATTTAGAGTCAAAATGGGGAAGTTAAAAAATTATTTAGCGCCGACGGCACCAGGCTGGGTGCTGACAACACCGTTTGATAGAGAAGAAGGAGTTACTTAGATGGGCTCTAGCATCGACGGTGCCAGAATGGGTGCCAACGACACCAGTGTCGGTGTAGACCCTGTTTCTAAGAGATTCAACAAATTTGGACACTTTTTGAGGAGTTTTTGGATGCAATGCACCAATTGGAGAATATTGGAGAATCGACCTAGGCTCTATTTAGGGCCAAAATTTGATCAGAAAATACCCCCCTTTGTACCATTTTCAAATTCTTCCACTCATTTCAGTTTTCCTCTTCACACACCTACATTCCACGCCATACCACACCTTTAATTACTTATTGTTTTTATAGTTTTGAGTTTTTGTGGTGAGTTTAAGTGTGAATTTTTTTCTAACTATTGGAGATGAAGAGAAGTAAGAGATTTCTTCTTCTTGCATTCCCTAATAGAGGCTACAAAGGATTTGCGTTGAGAAAGAGTCTCAGATAAGTGTTGTTTGTTTATTATTATTGTAAGAACTTTCTTTTATATATGAAATTTGTGTTTTATTGTATCTTTCTCATGAAGTCTAAGTATTTTCTTTTATCTTTCTTCCTACTCTGAGATATGGTGAATTGAAGAGATAATGTGGTTGCGCCAATGTTAAAATTTAAAATAAATTGTGATGGTTTTTCAACTCTGCTCTTAATTTACTCTTCAATCTGACCAATTGAATTGTTAAAATATGTTGTGAAACATATGATCCAGGAAATGGAGTATGAGTTCTACTATAGAGTGAGAATCACGTTTAAGTCCATGAAAAAGTATTTCGTTCATGGAATTAAGTGCAAATAAATAGGGAAATATACTTTGTTGGGAGAAAATTAAGGATTTCTAGGGTGACAGACTAAAAATCCCCAATTTTATCTTAGTGTTGAAAAACTAGAACGAGAGTTAACCTTAAGAGGAAGGGAAGTGGGAGCTCTGGAGTGGGAGCCAGTATCCTCCTAGCATAGCCATAGATTTAGGGACTAAACCTAAGATTAGCCAATGATTTTCTATAACACTGAATCAGGGTAGAGAATTAAAATTGCTCATATTTGACACAATAAAAATTTAAACCATTTATCTCATTCCATTTCACCAAAAAATCATTGTAGTGGGAAAAATGCTTTTTCATATTTGAAAACTTTATCACATAAACATAACTTTGTAGTTTTTAATTTTAAACAGCACTTTTAAATTCTGCTAGTATTTAATAATTTAGCTTGGTAGTATCTTAAACATTCAAAATTAGTGACATTAATTTCATTCGATTTCTGTGAATTTTCTAGTTAATTTATCATTTCAAATTTAAACCTTCCTCGTGGGATCTATATTTATGAATTAAAAAGAAAGTCTTATATTACTTGATAATGATATGTATACTTGCGTAGAATACCAACATTAAGTGCTGAATGTTATTAATAATAAAATACCATTTCAAGTTTTTGGCATCGTTGTAAAGCGGAGCAACTTTATAAATTTTACATAACTATATTTCAGTAAATTTCCATCATATAATTCTATAATTCCCAAAATGTCCTCTAAATTCAGAATCTTGACATTTTTGAATAATCTCTTGAATTTCTTTATAAGGAACACATCGTCTCATCATTAAATCTTTACATTTCTTATATAATTATGGATCATCCCAAAAATATGATTTTGCATTATGAATGAATTTTTTTCCTGCTATTTTGTTAATCCATATGGAAAAAGACCACTAACAATATAATTTATAATATCGGCATACTAAGGTATTTCCCATCCTTTTACAGCATAAAGTCGTTCATCAGAAAAAGTTTTATTAATCTCCTTTTCCATATCAAGTATTTCTTCTCGTTTTAGCCTCGATAGATGATCATCAATTTGATTATCAATCGCTTTCTTATTGACTAAAACTCTTGCATAAAAAGTACCCATCTAATCAATCTTGGTTTAACATCCTTCTTTTTGCATCAAATATTTAATAGCCGAATGTTCAGTATGCACAACAAATTTATCTCCAATCAAATATGATCTAAACTTATCAAAAGCATACACAATAGTGAATAACTCTCTTTTAGTGGTGGTGTAATTAATTTGAGCATAATTAAGAGTCTTATTAGCATATTATATAACTTTAAAAATCTTATCATATCTCTACCCTAAAACAACTCCAATTGCATAATCATTAGCATCACACATTAATTCAAAAAGTTTCTCCCAATTTGCTGAAACAATTATAGGAGCAGTGATCAATTTTTCATTTAAAGTTTCAAAGGTGTAAGGCAATCTTGATTGAAGTCAAACTTTGTATCTTTCTTCTGAAGTTGGCATAAAGGCTTAGTAATTTTTGAAAAATCCTTAATATATCTCCTGTAAAATTTAGCATGTCCTAAAAAGCTACTAACTCCTCTTACTGTGGTAGGTGGAGGTAGATTTGATATAACCTGTATTTTTGCAGGATCTACTTCCATGACATTTTCTGAAGATTTATGTCCAAGTACAGTTCATTCTACAAACATAAATTGACATTTTTCCCAGTTCAATATGAGATGAGTATTATCACAACTTTCCAAATCCTTCTCTAAATGATTTAAATATATTTCAAATGAAGTTCCAAATACAAAAAAAATCATCCATAAAGACTTCAATCCCTTTTTTAATCAAATCAATGAAAATTGACATCATACATTTTTGAAATGTTGCAGGTGCATTACATAATCTAAAAAGAATTCACCGAAAAACAAAAGTTCCATAAGGACTAGTAAATGTTGTTTTCACTTGAACCTCGAGAGCAATAGGTATTTGATAATAACCGATATATCCATCTAGAAAGTAAAAATATTTATGCCCAGCTAATCTATCCAACAGCTGGTCCAAAAAGAGTAAAGGAAAATGATCCTTTATGGTGGCAAAATTTAATTTTCTATAATCTATGCAGATTCACCAACTAGTGATTTGTCTTGTTGATATTAGTTAATTTATGCTCATTTGTTACTATAGTCACACCTTCTTTCTTTGGAACAAAGTGAATTGGACTAACCCAAGCACTGTCTGAAATAACACAAGGAATTGTAAAGCTTTCAGGATCTTTAAGTTTTTCAGGAAGATTTTTCTGAATTATAGCGCTACACTCTTTGCTGAGTGCAGCAGTCTCATTATCTACAAACTTCCTTTTCTTATTAAGTATATCCTTCATGAACTTCATATAGCTTGTTATTTGTTCTAAAGCTTCAACTAATGGAATGTTTGTCTTTAATTTCCTCAAAATTTCCAAAAATTTTGAAAATTGATCATCTCTACTTTTCTGCTTCAATATTTGAGGAAATGGAGGTGGTGGTCTTCCTACAGTGATTTTCATTGGCTTAATAGGATTTTTTGTTTCAAACTGAAAATCTACACCAGATTTTTCATTTTCCACCTCATCTTTTTCAACTTGAACTTCTTGTTGAACTCTGTTTTCTAATTCTTTTCCACTTCTTAGTTGAATAACTTCAATTTGCTCTTTTTTTTGATCTTTAGGATTTACTTCAGCATTACTAGACAATGTTTCTGGAGTTCTAATGCTAAGAGCAATAACAATACATCCTAATACAATACATCCTAATTGAATACATCCTAATTTATTTTCCATGTTTCTAATAGCGGCTCCTTGACTTTGTAATTGACTACCCATTTGCAATATCAATTCTTCCATTTATAACTTTTTCTCTTTACTCTATAAATTATTAAAACCTAGGGGGTAATATGGTTTATAAGCTTGGTTGCCTTGATTTTTGGAGTTTCCCAATGGGTTCACAGTATTTTTTCCCCATTGCGGATTTGTAGCATTATAATTATTGTTACTCTAACTAAAATTTGGATGATTCTTCCAACCAGGATTATAATAATTGGCATTAGGATTATTAGAATGATTGTTTATTGTATTTAAAGCCTCATAAAAAGATTGAGATTCTATCATTTGTCCCAATGAGTTCTCCTCAAGCACAAGTGCTGTCTAAGAATAATTCATTCCATATTGATCTATCTTCTTTGATATATCAGCTATTTGGTCAACTAAAATAGATATTGCATCAGAATCATGTATACTAGCTACTCTCTTTGGATTTACCCTTTCAGAGGGCCATTAAAAACTATTAATAGCCATCTCTTCAATTATTGAATATGCTTCATCGAATGGTTTTGACATTAATGATCCACCAGTAGCAGCGTCAATTATCTAAGAGATCCAACCAACCCAATATATAAAGTTTGAATTATAAACCAATCTGGAAACACATGGTGTGGACACTTTCTAAGGATAACTTTGAATCTTTCCCAGGACTTTGAATCTTTCCCAGGCTTCATAAATTGATTCTCCTTCAAATTTACAAAAAGATGTGATATCATTTCTAAGCTTAGCAGTTTTTGAAGGTGAGAAATATTTTGATAAGAATTTTTGTGATAAATCTCCCCATGTTCAGATAGATCCGGGTTATAATGAGTTTAACCACATCTTAGCTTTATCCCTTTGTGAAAAAGGAAAAGTTTAAGTCTGATGACATTATTTGACAGTCTATCATATTTAAATATAGCACACAGTTCTAAAAAATAGGAAGGTGTAAATTAGGATCTTCAGTAAGTGTTCCTCTAAATTGATTATTCTGTACAATTTGGATAATAACAGGTTTAAGTTCAAATGAATTGGCAGCTACAACAATATTTTGAATACTCAAATGAATTTCATCTGCTGTAGGATGTGCATAATCTCTTAAAGGTCTCTGATGATCAGCCTTTAACATTTTTTCATTATTTAAATTGTAAGCTATTTTGCTAAACTGATCTTTCTCCTTTTTATTTTTGAATTTTTCTAATAGTTATTTCTAACTCAGAGTCATATGCTACTAAGTTTTCAGATCTTACACTACACATAAACTGAATAAAGCAAGTAGTTAAAAAGAAGCAAACACACTAAAATAAGAAAATGTTCAAATTAAACTACAAACACTCTTTCTCTTTTTTATTTTTTTTGAAATAAAATAAAGTAAAATACTAATATTTTTCGTTACTTCTCCGGAAATGGCGCTAAAAGCATGACACAGTGAGAGTTGTATATGCAAATATTTATGAAGTTGACAACACTTAATGGTGCCAAAAACTTTATGCAGGTAGATTTATAATAAATATGCAATATAATCCTAACAAAACACTTTTTATAAATATAGCTTATCCTTTAAAACTCTTTTTTTAAATTGCCAAATCTCTCCTAAATATCAACGCAAGTATACGTATCGTGCAAGTAATAAATGACTCTAATGGAGTCCTAGATATCAATCCCACAGGGAAGTTGGAAAATCCTAAAGTAAATTTTGGAAATTATTTTATAATAAAAAAAATAAAAGTAAAGTGCAAAATTTAAAAATTAACTACTCAGGTGAATGCTAATTAAAATACAGATGTAAGATTACAAAAATTAAATTAAACTAAATACTAAACTTTCTGAAATAAAATTGCAGAAATTAAACAAAGTTTTTGTTGTGATGGAAAGTTCAAATTTAAGAAAGCATCCTTCCCCTTTATAATGAGTATATGGTTTGTGAAGAAATTGAAATCATTCAAAAATATATATATAAACTATTTTGTGCCAAATAGGAGTAATCCTATTCTTTACCCTCTTCCGAGTGCTATAAGGAACATTGACTAAGCCAGAGCTTGATCCCTAATTCCGTAGTTAGGCTGGGAGGATACCGACTGCCACTCTAGAGCTCCCACTACTCCATCCTCCGAGGGCTAAAAATCTCTCATTAGTTTCTAATTAACTGAACCAAATTAGGGGCTTTAATCTGTCAACTTAAAATCTCTAATTCTGCATCCAACAAAAGTATATTTCCCTATTTATTTGCACCCAATCCCATGGATGACATACTCTCCCATGAAATTAAATGTGATTCTCCCTATCTTGTAGAAATCATATCTCATTTAAGAACATATCTCTCTAGTTTTAACATTTTAATTGGCCAACCAAATCAAAAAGTACATGAAGATCGGAGTTCAAATCATCACAAATTATTATCATTTAAAAACGTAGAAAATAAAATCTATTCTTCACAAAACCATATCTTCAAAGTAGGGAGAAAGATAGAGAAGACTACTCAAAATTCATGAGAAGGATACGATAAAACATGAATTTCATATATAAAAATGAGTTTACAAAAAAAAAAAAGAAATAAAAATACAAGTTATCTCACAATCCTTCCCAACCAAATCCTTAAAAGTTCTCTCCAAGCCTTTATCTCTTTAAAAACACTCCCAATTCTCTCTTAGAAATGTAATGAAGAAGAAATCTCTCACCTTCTCTCTTCTCTTACAAACCTAGAAGAAAATCTCCTCTTCTCTCTCTAACTCTCACGTCACCCACCAAACTCCTCTTTTTTGTCCCCACCTTAGCCTCTTTAAGTAATTTTCTTTTATTTTGGGTTGCCTCCTTTAGAAAAGAATTCAAAATCCATCCAAAAGACAACTCTTTTGAATTCAAAAGATGTGTCATTTGATCCAAGAGTCATATCCCTTCATAAAGGAACCTTCTGAAGTGTCTAAATGCATTGAATCACTCCAAGGGGTGTGTAGAAAAAGTGTCCCTTTGAAAATTCATGCAAAATTTATCTAGAACCATGTTAATTTAAAAAAGTCATCCATGGCACATGATGCGCTGATCTGGCACATGATGCGTCAGCTCTCTAGATTTTGGCGCATCATGTGCCAGAATCCAAAATTGGCTCTTTTTGCTCCAAATTTTATCCTTTTTACCAATTTTGCTCCAAATGCCTAAAAATAAAATCCCTGCAACAAAAAAACAAAAATAACCTACTTTAAAGTGCAATGTCACAAAAAAAAATAAAATAAAATAGGTACTTAAAATAATATATTAGTTTGGTGTATCAGAACCATATTCAATTTCATGGATGAGAATGTAGTCCATGGGGTTGAGTGTAAATAAATAAAGAAATAAATTTTGATCGGTGTAGAATTGATAATTTTAGGGTGATAGACTGAAATTCCCAATTTGGTCCAGATGTTTGGAAACTAAAGCGAGATGTTAGCCGTTAGGCAAGGAGAATGTGGAAACTCTAAGGTGAGAGCTTAGTATCTTCCCAGCCTAACCGCAGATTTAGGGACTAAACTCTGGATTAACTAAAGTTCTTTGTCGCTTTTAAAGAGGATAAAGAATAAGATTGCTTCTATTTTTTACAATACTACATTTGATTTTTAAACATTCTATTCCTACACTAATTATGATCTCATTGCAAGGGGAAAGGGATTTTACTTATTTAATATCTTTCCAAATTTTGACAAGTCTCCTTAGAGTTGTTTTTTATTTATTTTCTTTAATTATAATTTTAACGTTAAATTTACAAATTTAGGAAAATCAAAGACTTCAAAATTTCCAAACTAAGACCTGATAGTAGTAGCCTAGAATTAGCCTAAGAGAATTCTTATCTCGCTTCTCTGTGAGATTGATAATGGAGTCTTTAAAAAAAATCCTATATCACTTAAAATAATACACATACTTGCGTAGTACCTGTAGTGTGTAAATCATTTTGATTTTGCACACTAGCTGATAAATATAAATTTGGTCAAGTTTTTGGCCCTCTTTTGACTACTAAATTACTGCGTAATTGCAGGTCGGGTGACTCATAAATGGCTGTCGATTGACAACATATATATATATATATATATATATATCAGCTAGTGTGCAAAATCAAAATGGTTTACACACTAAATGATATGTGTAGTACTAAATGATTCTAGTAGATAATCCAATCAACACATAAAAATACAATCATAGAAACATGAACATGAATAAGATAAAAAGAAAGATATCAACTACTGCAACAAGTAAAATAAAACTATTGTTAGGCACACTGTACCCATGGATCGACATCCTTATCCTCATTGTAAGCTTCTTGTTGTTGCTGTCGCTGCTTTCGTCTCATCTCATCTTCAATGTTGACATCATACATGGTGGTTTCCTCACATTCATCAAGCTCCATTTCTATCATGCGTAAGCTTGTATTGGGTGGAAGAATTGCAGCCAGTTTTCTGCACTGATAAGGAGAAAGAACTCTAGAATCTGGGAATTTCACACTGAAATGATGTACAATCGACCCTTCTTGAATGGCCTCTAGTAATGAGGCATCCCTTCATCATTGATTGCTTTAGATTGACCAGGTTTGACAACTTTGCTTGGATTTGATTTGATAAGAAGTTGTCTGCCATCAAGATGTGTTAAAACAAATTGGAAGCCATAAAGGGACTCATTCAGAGAGATTGTATCTCCAAAAATAGTTCATCAAACTTTTGCTTGAATTTGGGGTGCTCTTTAAGTTGCAAAACAAAGACAGTGTCTCTTGTCACTGTATTAGGAGCTTCATCAACCTCTCCCTAGAATACAATATTTTGACCATGCTGCATACCCTTCTCAACGTTCAACTCTAGTACCTTCTTCTCCTGAGTGACTTTGTTTCCTTTACATTGCGGGCATTTGTCTTTGTCACTGATAACCTCACCCGAGCCTCTACATTCAGGTAAAGCATGTTGCATTTGTTGGATCATTCCTGGCCCAATCTGTCTAGTTACAACTTTCATTCCAGTGCCTTGACATACATAACATCTCCCCGATGCCCACTCTTTGATCCTTTGCCTCTACATTTTGAGTATATCCTATTTCTTGAAAGTGATAGCTTTTGAGAGGTTCCAATATAAAGGTCTTCCAATGAAACCTTTAGGGTACAAACAACATCCTCACCACACTTTTGCCTATGACCTCTTGAGCTCTCACTGCCAAAATCACCACAAAAAAACTATTCAAATATATCAAAAGGATTGTGAGCACCACCAAAACCTAGAATTCCCTCTTTAAGAGCATCTTCCCCATACTGAACATAGATCTCCCTTTTCTCAGGATCACTTAGCACTTCATAAGCCTGAGCCAACTCCTTGAACTTCCCAGGTCTCCACCCTTGTCTAGATGGTTCCTTATTACATCCTTTCTATATGCCTTCTTCAATTCATCCTGGCTTGAAATCTTTGTGAGCCCAAGAACCTCATAGTACCTAGTATTGTCACTCTTACTTGAAGTCATCCAAACATGATTCCTGATCTATAACAAGTCTATTAGCTCTTCTGAAAAGTGTTGTGCCCCAAGATAGAGGTCACCACAATAAAAGAAGGGGATTGATCTTCTCCTTGCAGATCTTAGTTTGTAAGAAAATTGTAAGGGGGG